>NC_142870.1:1962500-2137500 GCF_051225735.1 Oryctolagus cuniculus
GCGGCTTTTACCTGCTACACCACAGCGCTGGCTCCCAACCAAATTCTTAGGATAAATAAATAAAGACAAATAAAGACAGCCGCACGCGGCCTTCTGGCTTCCAGAAGTGGCCTGTGGGGAGCGGCGGGAGGGGCAGGGCAGGGTCCCAGGAGGTCAGGCCAAGGTCAGCCCAGGCAGGGTCCACCAGTGGTGCTGGAGGCCCCGGGCTCTGTCCCTGCCTCCTCCGTCTCTGGGGCCTGACTGGAGGCCCCTGGGCAGCTGGCTGGTGGTGACCTCCTGGCCCTGGGGTGGGAGTGGGAGGCTGCCACTGGCTGGGCCACTCCCTGAAAGCCTGGCTGTGGCCAGGGTGGAGCCAGGAGCTCCATCTGTCCCCCCTACCAAGTGGCAGGAAGCCAGGGTGCGCACAGGCAGGAAGCTGGGGGGCTGGGACGCGGGGGCGGCCGACCCTGCTGTCCCCACTCCTGGGTGCCCTGTGGGGTTGTGCACCAGAGCTGGGGGGCTGGGACGCGGGGGCAGCCGACCCTGCTGTCCCCACTCCTGGGTGCCCTGTGGGGTTGTGCACCAGAGCTGGGGGGCTGGGACGCGGGGGCGGCCGACCCTGCTGTCCCCACTCCTGGGTGCCCTTCGACCGTCACAAAGAAGCCGGTGGCGGTGGTGGAGCTCGTCCGCTGTTCCCGAGCCCACAAAGCTGCCGACTCGGGCCTTGTTAAGGCTCTTTAACCTTTGTGACCTTTGTGGAAATCCATCCTCAGCACATCCCTCGCACACCACACCCCAGATTCGCTAGCGCCCTCTTGTTCTAAAGATTGTGTTTATCTGAAAGGCAGATTGGCGGAGCGAGGAAGAGAGGGAGGGAGAGACAGAGACAGAGACAGAGAGACAGAGGTCTTCCATCCACTGGTTCATTCCCCAGATGGCCGCATGGTCAGGCAGGACCAGGCTGGAGCCAGGAGCCTGGAGCTCCATCCGGGTCTCCCCTGGGGGTGGCAGGGCTTCGGGCACTTGGGGCATCTTACGCTGCGCTCCGAGGTGCATGAGCAGGGAGCTGGTTTGGAAGCGGAGCAGCACCCCACTGGGGCCCTGTTGCCAACAGTCGCTCCTTGGGCTACTGAGAGCCGGAGCCCTGGGTCTGAGATGATGCCCAGGACAGAGGAATCCCCGCCCAGCCCTGACCCCTCCCTGGCAAGGCGCCTCCTGCCTGAATCCATTGTCCCGCTTCCAGGGGAGAGGGCTGTGCAGGAGCGCAGTGGGGATGGGAGGCAGGGGACCCCTGAGCAGGTGCAGACGTCGGGTTCATAGGCGGGCAGGCGACCCCTGTCCTGGGGTGCAGTGCCCCCAGTCTGTCCATCCAGCCTGGCCTGCAAGCAGGGTCGTGGCCGATGTCATCAGGTCAAGATGAGGCCAGGCACCTGCCTGGTGTCCTCATGAGGAGCCACACAGAGATGCCCAGAGACAGCAGCAGCCTAGCAGCCAGGCGAGGGGCCCTGCCCCCACCCCAGGCCTCGCCCTCCGGCCTCTGGACCTGTTTGAGCTGCCCTGGAGGGTGGCCCACGGTGCTCAGGCACTTGTCCCGGGGGTTCCTCACAGCCCTGGCTCCCTTTCCTGTGCACACACAGTGCAGCCGCCTTTGCCTGCTCCCTGAAACTGCCCCATGCTTTCAGAGCCGCCGATGTGCCCTTCCCGGCCACGCTGTCGGTGGGAGGAGCCCGGTTCTTCATCGGCAGCCGGAAGAGAGCCAAGGGGCTGTTCACGGTGAGTGTGGAGCCCACCCTCCTCCCCGCAGGGCCGTCCCCCACGCCTGATGGCCTGACGCTCCAGTGGACCCCGCCATGGATGGGTGGGCAGATGGATGTGTGCCAAAGGGGACCGGGTTCTCTCCTCCTGGCACGTGGCACTCTCGAGTCCCTGTCCACCTGTCCTCCTGCCCCAGCCGCTCTGAAGGGACTGTGCCCATGGCCTGCCTCCCCTCCCCCCGCCCCACCTCCCAGCCCCTGCCCTTACTCACCGCCCCACTGGAGTGTGGGTTGGAAGCCTTGTTCCCTGAGGGTGGGGCTCTTGCTCCTTGCTGTGTCCCCAGTGTCTGGAGCCACGCCTGACACACAGCAGGTACTCTGAATACTGATCAATGGCATTTGTAGAGGATGGATGGACAGAGATGGCTGGATGGACAGACAGCTGGATGATGGATGGACAGATGGGCAGATGGGTGGTTGATGGGTGGGCAGATGGCCTAATGGGTGGGTGGGCAGTGAAGTCTTGTCACTCCAGGTCAGTCCACATGAGGATCTCTCCTGTGGTTTAACCACCTAGAGCCGTGGGCAGCTCACCACCGTGGCTCCCCGTGGCCTCCCCAACAACTGGTTTGCAGAATCTTCTCTCAGCTCTACAGAAGTTACGCATGGACCAGTCTCAAAGATCATGTCCCTCTGCACAGCCACGAGGGCTGAGTGGGCGTCCCTCTCTCCACAGGGCCTGGTGAGGCAGCTGGTCCTGCTGCCAGGCGCGGACGCCACGCCGCGGCTGTGCCCCAGCAGGGACGCCCGGCTCGCCGTGCTGGCCATCCCTCAGGTGCTGCAGGACCTTGCAGGGAGGCCGGAGGACAACGAGGTGCTGAAATATCCCTATGGTTAGTAGCAGAAGCCGCCACTGCCCCACCCCGACGGCAATGCTTGAGAGCCGCGGCATAGATGGGCGTGCTCACCCCTCCACATGCCGGAGCTCCCGGGGCCACCCCTGGGTGGCAGACGGCACCGCAAGAGGCCAGTGACGCCAGCCCTTCCTCCCACGCTCCCACAGCAGTCGTCCTGGCCCTGGCCCCCGAGCAGCTGCCAGGCAGGTGCTCCCTGTCGCACACAGCCCCTCCCCCACCTTCTGACCCTCACCTGGGGGCAGGCTGCGCCACACTGCGCTGAGCACTTGCAGGAGCGCTGGGGCACCCAGGGCCAGGCCCTCGGGAGCACAAGGGCAGGACTGCTGAATCCTGCAGGGAACTGGACCCCTGACTCTTGTCCCCCTGCTGTCCCTGCAGAAACCGACTTGAAGGTGACACTGGGGTCCCAGCCGCCGTGTACCAAGGTGGAAGCCGGCCAGTTCTGGTTGGACGTCAGCCGGAAGGGGCTGTACCTGTGTGTCGGCGGCAAGTGGGTCTCGGTGCTGGCAGGTGAAGGCCCGGGGCTCAGCCTGTAGGGCGGGGAGGCTGGGAGACTGACCAGCCTTGGGGCCACCACGTGAACACATGTGTGACCGTCCTGGATGGGATACTGGTGAGAGGGAGGGAGCGGTCGCCTGGGAGCAGGTGCCACGAGCCCGCCCACTCATTTGGGAAATGTGGTCTTGGGCATGGCAGGTGGGCCGGCAGGGCCGGAGATCCCTTGTCTCCTTCCCAGGGCAGGAGAGGTGGTCCGTGGCTGGCCACTGCCTGCCCACGCCCCATCTGTGAGGTCACAGGTGACACATGACATGGTCTCACATGTAGACACTTTCCCCGCCCCGGTCTCAGGTGCAGGGCGTGACAGAGGCTGGGCAGGGTCTCTTCCCCCCGGGGATGCTCCTGGCTGTGGACTGCACGGGTCGGGGGAAAAGCTTGTCGTAGAAGCCGTGAGCAGCAGCGTGTCAGTGAGGGCTGGCCCCCCAGGCCTCCCCCACGCCTCCCGTGCCAGAGCCCCCTGCAGAAGGAGGCAGGGATGGAGTCCCCGAGCTGGCGCCATCTTTCCACCCGCAGCCAAAGAGAAGCTGGACTACGTGGAGGAGCACCAGCGGCTGCCCACGCACTCGGAGACGCTGGGCATCGAGGTGTTCCGCATCCCCGAGGTGGGGCTCTTCGCGGCCGCGGCCAATCGCAAAGCCACCTCCGCCATCTACAAGTGGACAGCCGGCCGCTTCGTGGCCTACCAGAGCATCCGCACACACCAGGCGCAGTCCTGGAGGCACTTCATCATTGGCAAGCAGGCACGTCGGCCACAGGGCTCGGCTGCGGGAGGCTCTTGGAGCCGCACGCGTGGGGCCCTGTCCTCGGTCCAGGGGTGACTCTCAGGGCCCCGGCCACCTCCCCGGGAGACAGGGTCATTGCAGAGCTGCTGTCGGCCTGGTGCACCTGTCCTCGCTATGCCCCCCGTCGGGGCCTTGCCGGTCAGCAGCCCTCAGGTTGCTGCGTTCTGCACACCCGGCCGTGCCTCTGCCCGCCGTGCACACACAGAGGCCCACGGCCACAGAGGGGGTGAGGCCGCCGGCTGGAAGCTCCCTCCCCCAGGGCTGGGCCCTGGCATCACGGCACAGAGGACCGAACTTTCTCTTCCCAGCCCCTCTACGCCAAACAGCGTCCCGGGGACTATGTCCTCCAGATGGTCATCCCCCAACACGGGGGTCCCCGGCACAGCCAGGGCGCTGCGCGGCTCTGCATGCCACAGCAGGCCCTGGAGATGACAGGCAATATGGGGAGGGCCCGGCCGCCACCGGTGCTCGCTGCTCAGCCGACCGCTGAAGAATGTTCCGGGGCTCTTCCAGAAGCTGGCAGTCCTGTTCTGTTTTGCTCTTTGTTTTCAGGCAGAGAGAGGAGTGGACGGGGCGGCTGCAGACCGAGGGTGGGGGAGGGTCTGGGCGAGTGCCTTGGCCGTCGGGCGCAGGCTCTGCAGGCACCACTGACGTGGCGGCCGCATTGTCCCGGCTGCTCCCTGCAGATCTTCCTGGCCGTGGCCAACTTCGCACCCAACGACAGGGGCCAGGAGTTCTCGGTCATCTACAAGTGGAGCGCCAGGAGGCAGAAGTTCACCCCATACCAGCGGATCAGCACCCACAGCGCCCGGGACTGGGAGGCCTTCCAGGTGGACGGGGAGCACTTCCTGGCTGTGGCCAACCACCGGGAAGGTGCGGCTGCTTGGGCCGGGGATGGGGTTCTGTCTCAGTCAGCGGCCGGAAGTCCCCCTGCCCAGCCCCCTGCCGTGTGGCCTGGTGAGGGACACACAGGAGGTCCTGAGTCCCTGAGGTTCCTGTCGGCAGGAAACCAGGCTGCCGGGCTCAGTGTAGACGGCTCCAGGGCCCTGCTGCTTGGAAGCGAGCTGATGAGCAGACTGATGAGCCAGCTAAGCAGCTGGGCACTAGTGAGCTAACGGGCCGGGTTCACAGAGCAGGTGCACAGGGGGCAGCAGGGAGACACGGGAGTGGCCACAGCAGATGCTGGGGCTCGAAGGCCCTGTTTACCCGAGAATGGGCTCAGACTCTGAACCCTCCACTGTGCCGGGACGGGGGGGGAGTGCTGGGAGAGGTCTCTCCCCAAAGTTGCCCATCGAGCCTCCCAGTCCTATTCTCCTAGGGGTGTGGATGAGGTGCGGGCAGCAGCCACCCTGCAGGAGCCTCTGGCCCCAGCTCTCCCTGCCTGGGCGCCACAGCAGGCCTGTGCCTGAGGCCCCCCTGCCCCCACCGTGCAGGCCTGTGGTGGGCCGAGGGGTTTCCTGGGGCACCCCAGAGGCAGGCCTGGGGAGGTGGGCCCAGCCAGCTTCAGGGAGCACTCTCAGAGCGTGTGAAAGTTTGGCCTTGGGGGACCAGGAGGGAAGGGTTATACACCGGGGGGGGGTGAGGCTGGGGAGCCAGGTGGAGTCCCCCCTATGGGACCCTGGGGGACTTCCGTGGGGCTGCAGCATGTTCTGGAAGGTGTGGGAGCCACCAGGCATTTTCACCGGGGCACAGCAGAGCCAGGGGTGGGGTCCCTGGGCTCTGGGCCACCTCCCCGCCCTGACGCTGGCCTGCGTTCCAGGCGACAACCACAACGTTGACAGCGTCATCTACAAGTGGAACCCCCAGACCCGCCTGTTCGAGGCCAACCAGACCATCGCCACGTCGGGCGCCTATGACTGGGAGTTCTTCACCGTGGGGCCCTACTCCTTCCTGGCCGTGGCCAACACCTTCAACGGCACCTCCACCAGGGTGCACTCCCACCTGTACATCTGGCTGGTCGGCTCCTTCCGCCTCTTCCAGTCCTTCCTGGTAAGTAGTTGCCGGCCACGGGACCGGGAGGGACCAGGAGGGAAGAGCCCACCCGAGAAAGGCTCTGTTAGCCCAAGCTCGGCGTGGGAGGCCTGGGATTGGGGTGAGGGCCACCTGGCTCTGTTCCTCAACCCCCCCAGGTCAAGTGACATGGGTGCCACCCACACTCTCCCACAGTCTCTGGGTGTCGGAGTCCAGCCTGGGGGCAGTGTGGGACTGGTGGAGCCGCACAGGTGTCCACGGTGGACCAGGAGTGCCCCAGGCCAACTCCAGCCGCCACGGACTGGCAAGACTTCCCGGTGGGGTGGCACTGAGCACCTGGACGAGGTCAAGCTTTGCTGCCCCGCCTGTGGGGGGACAGGCCAGGAGCTGAGGGGCGGGGCCTGGCTGTGACCTGAAGGACCCCAGGAAGGGGAGTTGAGAGGCAGAGCCTGGCTGTGACCTGGAGGAGGACAGCCCTGGGAGGGGGGTTTTGGGGCAGGGCCTGGCTGTGACCAGCAGGAGGATAGCCCTGGGGGGTGAGGGGCAGGTGGCAGGGAGGGCTGTAGCAGGACAGCAGACACAGCCAGGAGGCCCCTGGTCAGCGGGCATGCAGAGGGCCCCTCCCAGCACTGCTGGGGGCTGCACATGACACCTCCCTCATCCCTGCAAGCCCACGGAAGCCATTGTCCTGGGGAGGCTGCACATGACACCTCCCTCATCCCTGCAAGCCCACGGAAGCCATTGTCCTGGAGCGGTCTAATTAGTTTGCTCTTTGGTTTTCCTGCAATGTCACAGCGCCCAGCTGGGAGGCTCCAGAGGGCCTGTGGGGCGGGCGGCTCCCGGGGGCAAGGCCGCGACCTCTGCCCTGGGGCCCAGAGGAAGGGCAGGTGGGGAGGCAGAAGTAGGGAGCACATTCCTTGGCTCAGATCTCAAGTCTGCCCCCTCCTCCCTGGGATTCTAGA
Source organism: Oryctolagus cuniculus (assembly GCF_051225735.1). Classification (NCBI taxonomy): domain Eukaryota; kingdom Metazoa; phylum Chordata; class Mammalia; order Lagomorpha; family Leporidae; genus Oryctolagus; species Oryctolagus cuniculus. Next base: position 1,969,424 of record NC_142870.1, read on the forward strand.
ACGTTCCCTCAAGTGGCAGAGACTGATAGTCTCATCAGTTTGTACCTAAGGAGGTGCGAGCTCTGTCCCTGGGAATGCAGCCTCTGGTGGCGGGAGTCCTGCCCTGAGGGACAGCTGCTGGGCCGTGGTCAGGGGGTGTCACTCAGATGGGAGAGGCTGGGAGGGAAGGGGCTTCCAACCACACTCTGGGTCTGTTGCCCGCAGGGCCTGGCCGATGCACCTGCTGCAGACTTGGGGCAGACTGCGAGTGGGGGGTGCTCAGTCAAGAACAGGAGGACCTGAGAGACAGGCTGGGGGGCAGGCCAGGGAGATGGTCCAGGGTGAAGCCGTGGGCTCTGAGAAGCCTATCTCCCTGAAGACCATACAGGTCCAGGGAGACGGGAAGGCAGAGAAGCTGGATGGAGATCCCAGACTGAACACAGGCCCCACCTTGCCCCCTGCCCTAAACCCCTAGACGGGCCGAGAAAACTCATGCAGCACACATGCATGTACACATGCGTATGCACACACATGCACACAAGCACACATGCACACACATGCACTGTGCACACGGGGATGCTGTGGGTGCTGTGGCGGCTCTGCGTGCTGGCGCCGTCAGTTCTGGAGGTTTCTCATCTCCTCCAGTGCCCCACCCCAGGGCCTCACTGTCTCAGCCTCCTCCCTGCCCCCGCACCCACACCAGGCCACTCAGTGGTGCTGTCATGCCCGGCACGTCGGCACCTGAAGCACTGCCGCGAGCCCAGTGCAGGGCCTCAGTGCCATGGCCCCAGGCCCCACGGTGACAGCCGCTATTCCATTCCCCACACAGAAGGGTCTGGGGCAGGCCTAACCACCAGCAATGACCTGGCTGCTGCCCGGCATCAGATGTCCACACTGGCCAGGCAGACCTGGGGCAGGATTGGCTTCCCAGTGGGTTTGCTACCGGCCTGAGTCACTCTGTGGCTTTGGAACCAGGGCTGGGAGGCAGAGGGGGAAGGGCAAGGACCACAGCAGCCACCACCACCACGTTGCAGGGATCGCTCGCCACAGGTGTGGCCCCAACACGGCACCACAGGATTCCTGAAGGTCAAGACCACTGCTCCCCCCCACACCTGCACCTGTGATGCACACACGAGTGCACGCTCGTTTCCAGCTGGGTAGTAGGGCAGGAGGCGCCATGGACAGAGCCCCAGTGGGCACAGCTCTGGGACAGGCAGCCTGCGGGTGGCAGCATGGTGGTGAGGCAGACAGGCACTGAGCCGGCACACACCTGCTGTGAGACCCGAGCCACACACATGCTTGTTTTTGTATCTGCAAGGTGGGTGTGGTGTCCCAGTGTCCTTCCTGGAGGTCAGCATGGCCCTAGGAGGGGCTACATGGGGCTGGGTAGGGGCAGGGCTCTGGAAGCCCGGCAGCTGGACCTCGTGGCTTCTGCCTTTGCCTTGACTGGAGCTGGCAGTGGCCTAGGCACTTGGGGCAGGCACCAGGTTTGGGGGCACTGCTGAAGCTAAGGGGGAGCACAGAGGACACCCAGGAACTGGCTGGGGAGTGTGCTGAGCCTGGGCCCCCAGGATCACACCCCTTGGTAGCACTGGCCCCTGAAGCCTCCGGAGACAGCTGCCCATGGTAAGGACGGCAGTGTCCCTTGCCAGGGCCCTTTGGGGGCTGTTTGCTGTCTCCCAGTAACTCAGAGGGAGACCCTAGTCGTGCATCCCCTTTCCTCCTACTGGATGCCCTCGGACCACAGAGGCGTCCTTCCAGGCCCCATCAAAGCTGCAACCCAAAGGCCTCCATGCCCAGCTGCTAGCCGGCTGACTGCCAGATCCCCAGGCACCCTCAACGGAACTGCTGGGGCTCCTGCCAAGACCCTGAAGGCCCACCTCGCATCATGGTGCTTCCACGCCCACCGGCTCAGTGCCCAGGCAGCAGGGCAGGGCTCCAGGGGAATCCCACTGGGAAGGAGGGAGGGGCCTGCCCAGCCCAGCAGGTGCCTGGTTGCCTGGCTCTGGTGCCAGGCAGGGTTTGGCAGGGCTGTTTGATGTGGGGTTTCTTCTGCTGTCCCCCAGGGTGCTGAGAAGCCAGCAGTGGTGCCAGCCCCAGGCTCACACCTGCTGCCAGCTGGGGCTGCCCTGAGGCCACCACCTCCCTTCCCAGTGGGAAAGCCCTCAGCCCGACGTGGGGAGGGCCACAAGCAGCCAGTGCCCGGCCAGCCGTGGGCCTGGATGACTGAAGGCTGGCACTGTGAGCCAGTGGCACCCCATCTGGGTCTCTGCCAGCCCCCAGCCAGGCAGGTACAGGACGCTCTGTTCAGCAGTTCCAGGTAAACAGCGAGTGACCTTGTGAAAATAGGTTCCGAGTAGTGTATGGGACACAGACTGAGAAGGAAGTCACTGGTTACCCGAGGCTTGCGGGCGCTGGGCACCTGTGTTTGCCAGGTAAGCGTCTGACCCGCCAGGCACAGGGAGGGGCTTGAGCTGCCTCATAGCCGTGCTCAGGGCACCTGCCCGGCTCCGGAGGGCTTTAAGGAACCCAGCATCCCTCTGATCACCTCTCTCTCCAGCTCCCTGCCCTGTGGATGGAACCCAGGCCTTCCTAACCCGACCTGAGTGCCCCTCCTGCCTCTGTGTGCTCAGGATCCTGCTGGTCTTTCTGCCTGGATGCCCTTCCTGCCCACCCACCCCTCCTTCCTGCTGCACCTGGAACCTGTCCTGAGCTCCCAAAGTCCCCGGCAGACCCCGGCAGGGAGGGTACTCGTCACTGAGGTGAGCCCTGGTGCGGCCTCAGCCGGATCTCATTACCTGGTGCTGTGGAGAGGGGGGCTGCTCCTCCCCCACCCTCCACGACCTGAGTTGCAATAAGAAGGCGCTGCTGGGCTTTTCCCGGGCAGGAGTTTGGGGCTCCGTGGCCCTGAGCATCCTGGATGTGCAGGCACACGCGTGGATGGCAGGCAGGTGGCAGGGACTCCGCCGGCTCAGAGCTGGAAGGAAGCCCTGGCCTGTGCTGTGTAGGTGTGCAAACATACGGGCCTAGCTATGCAGGCAGGCGCACATGTGTACATACATGTGCACAGACTTTACACGTTTAGGCATGTGTGTATACGTGTATGGAGGTGGGTGTGTATGCATGCATGCAGGTGCAGACATGCATCCTCACGTACATGTGTTCAGGCATTGTGTGATGTGCTGGTTGTGTGCACATGCGTGTTTTGTATGTGTGCACCTGTGGGCAGGCGTGAGACCATCATGTGGGTGTTCATGGGGGTGCCTGCAGGCATCAGCACAGGTGCCTGCCCCCTTCCTGGGTTTCCTGAGGGCTGACTGGGAGGAACTGGTGATTGAGCAGTCCGCCAGCTCCTCTCCACTGACCGGGACACCCTGTGGGGTGCTGACCACTCCTAGCCTGGGAAGCAGCCACCGCGGGAGGGTGCTCAGGGCCACGTGGGCCCTCCGTGCCTCTGAAGCCACTCAGGAGGGCCCAGGGGCTGCTGTCCCCAGCAGGTGGAAGTAGTACCCCTGACCCAGCCAGGCCTTAGCCAGCTCCTGGCCCTCTGAGGGCCGTGGCCATCCTTGTGCTCCTGAGCCTCAGGCTTGTTCTGGACCCACGTCTTCAGCAGCCTCGGGCTTTGGGGTGCACAGGGGCCATGGAGCCAGGCTTTCGGCTCCACTTGAGCAACTTCGACCTTGAGTGGGCAGCAGCACCCTCTGCTGGGTGCAGACAGAACACCTGTTGGGTCAGCCCAGCGGTGCCAGCCAGCAGCCACTGGGACAGGCAGGGAGATCACACAGCACCTGGGCTGCATGGTCCTGGACTCACAGGTGGATGGTCAGCTGACCTGGCAAATAGTGTCTTCTGAGGCTGCTGCCACCCGTGGTTCTCAGCCACCTCCCTTGGGCCTGGGCGGTATGGGAGGCGCCTCAGGCAGGATGCCCGGGACAGCGCAGGGACAACAGCCTCTGTGGGACCCAGGCCTGGAGAAGAGCTGTGGCTGCCAGCTGGCTCTGCTCGTTCAGGCCCTGCCCTCATCCACACGACGGAACCTAGGCAGGGCTGGGGCATGCAGGCAGCGAGCCCACTGAGCACATGAGGGGAAAGGACCTCTCAGGACATGGAGGCAGCAGCTCCCTGCAGTGGGCACCGAGCCAAGGAGTGTGCCGGGATGTGACCCAAACACCACACACTAAGGCCTCTTGCAGGCAGCAGCTGTGCACAGCTCAGCCTCCCCACCCCTTCCACTTCTCCAGCAGCTGGAAAATTCAAAAGTTGATGTTGCAGGCAGATGGATAGAGATGGGGAGCGGGGGAGGGGGGGCAGGTCCAGGAAGTTCGTGAGAACTGGGACTGAAAGGCAAGGCTGTCAACTTGATTTCCCAGCATCCGCCCCGCCAAGGTCAAGGCGGTTCTGGAAGCAGATGTTTACTTCAGCCCGGAGAACTGATGTCCTGGGGATGGACCTCTGGCCACACAACCTTTTTTACATTGTTAACTGAAGGCAATGGCGCCCTTAAAGATGCTTTAAGGTTAAGCAACCAAAGAGGGTGGCATTGGGCACAGCTGTTGTCACTCTTAGGCTGCTGCGTAGCATGCTGCGTGCCTGGTCTCAGCTCAGCTCCTGTTTCCAACACACACCCTGGGAGGCAGCAGTGATGGCTCACAAGACACAGATGGAGCTCAGGGCTCCTGGCTTCGGTCTGGCCCAGCCCTAGCTGTTGCAGGCATTTGGAACGTAAACCAGCAGACAAAAGATCTCTCTCCCCCTCCCCCCTCCCCAAACGAGCTCAGAGGGAGCCAGATCAGGACTGTAGGTGGGTTCCTGTGATTTCCCGTCAAAATTCTGACAAAATGCATCTTGGTTGAGAGTGAGCAGGACCCTCATGGAAAAGGACCCTCTGGGGAAGCTTGCCCTGGTGTTTTTGGTTTTGCTTTTGCCTATCTCTGAATGACCCCCTCAAATCCCCTTCTAATAAGAACATTATGTTCCTTGGCTTTGCAGAAAGTCAGCAAGCATGCTGCCTCGAGCACAGCAGAACTTGCTGCCATGACCTTGGCCTTGACCAGTCCACTCTGGCTGTGACCAGGCCCCTTCCCCACCTCGGGAGCCATTGCTAGGATTATGCTTTCTCTTCAGGGTCACACTGGGAAAGCCATGTCTCTTCTGCCCCAGGTCTCCCATGAAATGCTTCAGGATCTTGGGCCCGCTCGTTTTAAGTTTCCATGGACAGTCCTGCTCTTGTCTGCTTCGGCACCCATGGAGCAGAAACTCTGCCGACTTTAACTCTGCGCCCAGAATTGCCCACGTTGAAGCGGCTGAGATGCCTGTGGTGTTGGCCATGGTTTGTGTTCATCCTTGGTCTTCAGTCGGGGTGTGGACATGAATTTCATCCTCAGTGACAAATGTGGGTGGGCTGCTGCTCGCTCTTCGGCATCCTTGCCTCCCTCCTTGTTGCAGTTGATTTCTCAACAATGTTGCAGTGGATTAGTTCTGAGAGGAGGAGCATGGTGGGGGCAAGAGGCGCGGAGTCACCACACAGACCCCGGGAGTCGGGTGAAAGCGGGTCAGAGGCGAGCAGCCCACAGACTCATTTATTTCAGTTGGCACGACAGATTATATAGCCAAGACCAGCCAATCCAGTCAAGGGGCAGTCTATGCCCCAACCAATCACAGCCTATTGCCAGGCAGGCTCCAAAGCCACCCAATCACAGCCTGTTGCCAGGCAGGCTCCATTTGCCAGGTGGGTTTCAAAGCCATCCAATCACAGCCTGTTGCCAGGCAGGCTCCATTTGCCAGGTGGGTTTCAAAGCCATTCCTGAGTATCTGACGCGCCCTTGCCATCAGCCATCTTGGCATGGCCTTCTCATTTCACATTTCCCCCTTTTTGTTTATTTTTGAGCAACGGGAGGCATGATTCTTGGCCATACCATTGTTGACCCCGTTTCCATGTGGTCTCCGTATGCAGCTGTGCCTGTCTTAGGTTGTCCCCCAGGGGATCTTATCCGTCATTGACTAACCAGCACTCAAAATGGGAGACCACAGGAGTGCTTGCTCAGATGGGGGTAGGAATGAGGAACAATGGTTATCAGGAATGATGTGACCATACACAGGCTGTGGGCCATTCGAGTGGCTCTCCAGAGCTAGTGGGGTATAAAGCAGTAATGGATGTGGCTATGGGCAGTTCCTCAGGGTAGGATGATAGGGCAGGTGCATCTGCTAACAAGGTGGACCCTCAGTCTTGTTCAGCTGGTTCTGGTTGGCTGTCATTTGCAGGCTTGATGTTTCTGGCTGGTACCCAAATGGGCTGTCCCGCATTCTCTGGAAAGACACAAGCATATCCTCGGCCCTTGGTTAGCAGGAGCCTTTTTACGGGCATTGGAATCCTGGGCCTGAATTCTGCATCCACTCCTACATTTATGGCAAACATATGGGTGGCATGAGCTCTAGCAGCTGCCCTGAAAGCCTGGGGTGCCTGGGGACTGCCACAAACGTGGGGATCCTCACTGGGTGCGGATGGGATTACCTCACATGGGTTATTGCCTCGAGGTTATCTAAGTTCATCCCACGGGTATGTGGGGGGTGGCTGACTAGGCATTGCTACCTGTTTGCTACCTTGTTTGCTACATTGTTATTTTCACTGTCGGAGCTCTCTCTCCCTAAGTCATCAACTGTTGTCTGTGAGACAGGGACCTGGAGTGTCAGGCTCTGATCACTCACAGATTCACTATGTTTGGTAATACGCACGGGATTCCAAGAGGGGGTATCTTTCCCATGTCTGAGCACTTAAGAGCTGCGCACCATGCCAACTCTAGCCAGAGGAAAGACACGCACAGCACTGCTGCCATAACAGTGCAAATTCCTAGCACCTCAGCTGCTGATGGCATTCTGCAGGGGTTCCCTACCCTAGACAGACAGTGGTGTATCAGAGCGTACGTATGTCCTGTGCTTAGTGGGGGGCTTTCTTGATTCGTTAGTTCAAGGCCGTATGTCCACACGGTGTCTCCAGAGTGTCACCTCTCTTGAGTGAGGGAAGATAACTTGGTTCTGAATTCTGGGATGATCAGTCCCTTATGTGAACTCACCAGGCGAACCGAAAGTAAAAGGAGGAGCCGAGAAGCAACGTCCGCTTCTGGGCGGTGTGTGCCTAACCTGGGTCGCTTAGACCGAGGAGGAGGACAAGGAAAGGGGTGTAGGAGGGAGTTCTGTGCTCACCCTCACAGAACCGAACAGCACACAAAACACCGAGGGGCCTTCTTGCCGAAATCCAGGGAGGACCGTGCCGAGTCCAACATGCTCTCTCTCAGTCACATTGGCGCGCCGGATGTTGAAGTAGATTTCTTATGAGTGGGTCTGTGTGGTGACTCCACGCCTCTTGCCCCCACCACTCTCCTCCTCTCAGAAACGAATCCACTGCAACATTGTTGAGAAATCAACTGCAACACCTCCTTAAGATGAGTTGTCCCTTTGTATACTGCTCACTTCTTGGGGACACTGCCCCCACTACCTTTGTAAAGCATCATGCTTTCTCCATTCTTCCCAAGCTTTGCCCTTGCCTCAATCTAGCAGCGTTTGCATTGGTCTGAGGGCTCTTTCCTTCCTTCGGGCCTCACACCAGGTCCTGCTCAGACGAGTCACGTTGACTTAGCACCACTCTATCTGGGTGCAAAAAGTCTTTACATCTGGCATATATTTTTCATAATATGCATTATCATGAAGTTTTTGGAGACCCTTTGTGTAAGAGATTTATTATAGGGCTTGGTTCAGACAATGACAGAGGCTAAAGATCCCCAAAATCTGCCATCTGCAGTTTGGAGGCCAGCAGTGTGGCTCCAATGAAGACAGGGAGCCAGCGGGGAGGTTCACTGTGAGTCCTGAGTGAGGACAGGGACGCAGCAGGATGGCCTGTGTGAGTCCTAAGGCTCAGAAAACAGGAACCAGGAGCCCCAGTGTCCAACGTCAGGAGGCAGACATCCCAGCTCACACCGAGTGCACATTGGCCTACCCCACCTGCCTGTTCTGTCTGGCCCTGTGAGTTGAGGGATGCCCACCTACCCTAGTGAGGGTGAACCTGCTCTCCTCACTGTACCATTTCAGATGCTAACTCTCCCAGACACACTCCACAGAGCCCAGAAGTCACGCATCACAGCCACGTGGGCCCCATGGCCCAGCTAACTTAACCACCACACCTCTGTAGCAGAGGTGCCATCTGTGAGCATCCGCGTGCCCCCCAGTCCTTCTGTTCTGCCCATGTTCACGCCCCTCTGCTGATCTACTTAGGCTGAGATGACAGTGGCCCCGACCCCCAGCAGGGAGGAGCCATGCATTCCCCCTTTCTCACAACCGGAGCACCTATCCCGGGCTCCAGGCTCCACACTGAAGAAGGCTTAGGACAAAGAGGAAGCCGCCCCTGTTCTCCAAGACTTACGTTCCTGGGAACAAGGAGCCCAGTTTCCCGGAGAAACTGCTGCCTGTGTGTACAATGAGATGCTTAGGTTTGAAGTGTGCAGCTGTGCAGCCTGAGCATTCCAATGGGTGGCTACACCATGTGTCCACCACCACACTCCCACCCTGTGGAGGCACCGGCCCCTCAACCCTGCCCCCACCAGGCACCACGGTGGATTTCTGGGACTGCTTCATAGGTGTCCCTGAAACTTCCGTAAGAGGCCCCAGAGTGGGTCCTGTGCGTTGCTGCACACACAAATCACCAGTCCCTTTGTGCCAAGTGATTTACAGGGGTCTATCTCCATTTGCCCACCCCTCTCCTACCAATGCCACCTACGCTGTCTCCAGCTCCTGTCATGAAAAACCCAAAAGTGGGACTCAAGGTCACCAGTCAGGTGTGTGTTTGTCTTTTGCAGAAATCACCTACAGTTTCAGAATGCACCGTCACGGCTCCCACAGTGTCCAAGGTTCTCGCCAGCACTGGCCTTGTCGGTATTATAATCCTAGACACTGAGTTTATGGTGATGCCCCATGTGAGTTTCAGGTTCTGCTTCCCAACAACTGACCACTGGGACACCTTTGCATGTGCTAACTGGCTCCTACATTTTCATTTGTAGGATGTGTTTTGATCCAAGACGGGCATATTTTAATTTTGCCTTTTCATTGTTGGTATAGACATTCTTTATATGTTCTGGACACAAATACTTTGTCAAATATAGTCTTCCATTCTGTTTCCTCCTTTTTTGTATTCAATGAGCATATTGCTTCAGCAATTACAATACACACAATTATCTCCTCACACTCAAACCACAAACCTCATCGCGGCTTAATTCCAGGTATCTCTACCTGTCATGCTATTGTGTGCATATATGAAAATCACATACTAGTTAGGTTCTAAGTCCCACAGTCTGTCAAAGTTTGTTCTTTAAATAGTTATCTCAGGCCGGCACCGCGGCTCAATAGGCTAATCCCCACCTTGCGGCACCAGCACACTGGGTTTTAGTCCCGGTCGGGGCGCCAGATTCTGTCCCGGTTGCCCCTCTTCCAGGCTAGCTCTCTGCTGTGACCCAGGAGTGCAGTGGAGGATGGCCCAAGTGCTTGGGCCCTGCACCCCATGGGAGACCAGGAGAAGCACCTGGCTCCTGCCTTCGGATCAGCGCGGTGCGCCAGCCACGGTGGCCATTGGAGGGTGAACCAACAGCAAAGGAAGACTTTTCTGTCTCTCTCTCTCACTGTCCACTCTGCCTGTCAACAACAAAAAATAAATATATAGTTATCTCTGTATTTCCACCATCACCATTTCTGGTGTCTCTTTGTGTTTTTCTATGACTCTCATTTCTACCTGTTGAATTTTCTTTCACCTGAGAGACCTCTTTTGGTGCTTCTTATAAAGTAGGCCTGTGGCAATCAGTGCTGTGGTTTTATCTGAAAGTGTCTTCGTTCACTGTTCCATTTCCACCAGCTGAAGACGGTGGGCTCACATCTCCCTCACAGTCACACTGAAGATGTTCTCCACTGACTTGAGCACATTCGATGAGCAGTCAGGTGTCATCTGTTGTCACTGTTCTGCTTATCAAACGCCATTCCTCTGGCTGCTCCTGAAAGGGTTTCCTCTTTTATTTCTGGCTGTTTGGTGCACGTGGCTTCTCTGTTTCACTTAAGGCCTCCGATCTGGGCTCTGTGGTTAGGTGACTGTAGTCAAACTTGGAGCAGTTTAGCCTCATTCATCCAAATGTCCTTCCTCCTTCACCCTCTTTTCCTTTCGTCCCGTGACCCCAGCTGTACGTGCATGCAGCCCCACTGCTACCCCAGCTCGCAGAGGTCCTGCTCCTGGAAACCCACCACTCCTGTGTGTGCTTCCACCTGGACGCTGGCCCCGACCTGCCCACTGCTTCTTTCTTTCACGTTGCCCAAGCAGCTCCCAGTCCCACCCAGACTCACACAGATCCTCTGTTTTTCAGTTAAGGGATTTCCATGTGAGCCTTTTCTGAATTTTCTTAGCTCCCCTCATCTCCCCATCTCATTACACATTACACAATCTTTCCCTCCAGCCTCTCGGGCGTTTCCACTTTGTCTGCCGATTCCAGGATCTGCCCCGTGTCTGTCCCCTTCTGCTCACCGTGTTTCTGTGCTGCGGTCACATCTGTCCTCTCTCCCCCGTGCTCACTCACTGTACGTTGCACGAGGGCCTACACATCCAGCTGTCTTCCTCTAAGGACTGTTGAGTGGTGTTGTTGCCAGATTTCGAGTTCTTGGCTGATCGCCTCGGCCCCAGGGAGCCTGAGTTGACACACTGCTCTGCAGTCTGATTTGATCCTAGGCCTGGGCGATGTCCCTTGGCCCTGGGGCAAGGTCCTTTGCCCAAGGGGGCGGCCCTTCAGAGGTTTCTGTGGAAGCTGCAGAGTATTTTTGGAACTCCTCTGACTTGGCAGGAGTCAAGCCGCGACCTGTGTCTCCTGGGGCAGGGCAGCTGTGGAGGCCTCTGATTGGTCCCGGATCCTCTTGGCTGTAGTTGCTCTTTGCCCCCTTGGACTCCTGTTCCATGAGCAGCCAGGACTTAGACCAGAGTCTAAGGGCCTTCAGAGAGCTGCAGGCCCCACACTGGGGACATCCCTTCATTTCCAGCCACTCTGGGAGTCCTGGACCCTGACTTCTGTCCCCTCAGGCTGACAGACTGTGATCCCCGAGTCCTGTCCCACAGGGGTGAGGACCATGGTGAGGAGTGAGCCCCACACTCTCTTCCCTCGAGGTCCCTCCAGTTCTGCCTGTGCTGGGCCACTCTCCAGGGCACATTTTTAAAGGATTTCATCCAGAGTCATCGTCAGCCAGCAGCCAGTCTAACATGAGCTCCCCACCAGCACCATGGCCTGCAGCAGCCTGAGGGCCAGTTGGAGCCGGCATAGGCGCTGAGCCCAGCAGAGCTGCCTCAGGCTGGGGCTTGGGGTCTCCCAGGGAGCACACACATTCCATGGCCTCTGGGAGCTGCAGGCTCCACCATGGGCTGCCTTGGGCTCTTCCATTCTGCAGCCCTTGCCATGGTCTGGGCCCATGTGTGGTCACTGGGGCCTCCATCTCCTCCAGTTCCTGTCCCTACCCTCACTCCTCAGTGCTCAGCCCCAGGACCAGGGGCTTCCGTGGGTCCTCTCCCTACCACTGTCCTTCCCAAGACACTCAGCACACACCTGCTCCTCAGGGTCCTGCATGCCCACTGGCTCCTGCAGCTCAGGGTTGGGGCAGAGGCTCTGCTGTGGCTGTGACACGGAAGCCAATCCAGCACTGCCCAGCATACCACACCCCCGAAGGTGGGCAGTGGCCTACAGAGGAACCATAGGCACACAAGCCAGTGACGGGCCCAGATCATGGGGCGAGGGGAAAGCTTTGCCCAACTCTGGGACAGGGAGCACTCATGGGAAGAAACGTGGGAGGCTTCTAGACCTTGTGTTGGCATTTGGAGCTGGGGCAGGAGAATCAGGGAGGACTCCCTGGAAGAGGTGGGACAGCAAATGGACCTTGTAGGATGGGGGCCCAGGCTGCTAAGGAGGACTTTACATGGAGGAGCCCTGTGGGAGTGGTGCAGCCTGGCTCTGATGTCCCTGCAGAGGGTGGGGTGCAGGAGGCTCCAGTAGGAGTGCTGTGTCTGGGTGGTGCCGGCCGTGGTGCTGTGGCCCTGCTGTCAGGCTGTGCGGCGGGGCCCGGGCATGACTAGGGGAGCCCCTCACTGATCTCCTGCGCCCCTTTCACTTGGGCAGACGTTCGGTGCTGCAGACTGGGAGGTCTTTCGCATCGGGGAGCGGCTGTTTCTCGCCGTCGCCAACAGTCACAGCTATGATGTGGAGATGCAGGCGCAGAACGATTCCTACGTCATCAACTCGGTCATCTACGAGCTGAATGTCACCGCCCAGACCTTCGTCAAGTTTCAGGACATTCCCACCTGCAGGTACTGCGGCTGGGGCGCGGGGTCCTGTGACCTGCGGGGCTGAGTCCACCACCCTCCCATGGAGAGCCTGGCCCAGGAAGGCGGCGCCGCCTGGGCACCTATACCCCATAACCAAGCCAGGCACACGGGCTCAGCACTTCCCACATACATGACTTTCAACCTGAAGAGCAGGGCCTGGGAGGGCCACGTGCCTGGGCACTAAGGGCACAGCAGGGCTCCATGGAGACCTGGCCGGTCCACATCACCCAGGGCCAGTGTGTGAGGCCCAAGGACTTGGCAGGGCTCCCCTGTAGCCACCATGAAAGCAACACACATTACTCCATGTCCCATGTCCACAACACCAGGACTCGGGGCTGGCACGTGGAGCCAGGGAGCAGCCAGGGAGGATGGAGCAGACCTGGACCACGGGGTGCTAGTTCCCACCCAACCCAGTCTGCAGAGCTGCCAAAGGCTGTGGCGCCACCAGGCAGGGCCCCAGCTCTGAGAACCCCGGGCCATCTCTGCCTGTACCGCCTGCTTCATCAAGTTGGGACCCAGAAAACCATGAATGAAAATTCAGCTGCACCTGTGGTATTCAGATCCCAGGAACAGGAATCAAGGGACTGGGCTTGGAGCCAGAGGCCAGGGCTAACTCCAGCCCCAAGTGGAGCAAGTAGCATTTCCAGGTCCCCTCACCCCTCCTGAGTCAGGCCTGGGTATCAGCCCGAGAGATTCAGCAGTGGATAAACTCAGGGCAGGAAGCTCTGGTGGCAGAAGCAGCTGAGTGCAGGGAAGCCATGTGGTCGGACTCAGGAGACCGCAGGGCTAAGTGTTTCAGAGCCGCGTGGGTGTGAGCGTGAGGAGACGCGCTCTGGAAGGGGCCTGCAGCCATTCCTCCAGGAACGGGGAGGGACCGGGGTGTGTGCAGGCGGGCCAGGAGGATTTGGAGTCATTTGATTTGCAAATGTCTACAGTGCTGACTTCTTAATGGGTCACTTCTATAATTTTTTTGAGGGGGGGGCACTTCTATAATTTTTAAAAATGAGAAAAAGAGTAGAGGCGGTGCCTGGATGAAGGCCCCGGTGGCCCGCAGCTTCTGTGGGCTCTGCGGCCATCATGGCCAGGTCAGCAGGCCTGTGTTTCTATCACCTCAACCCACACCATTAAATGCGGGCTCCTGCAAAAAGACTGAATTTCACGGCAAACTCCAGTTTGCACACTGTAGAATAGTTTAGAATAAAACAAGTGTGGGAATATCTGTGCTTAGGAGCCCATTGTAGAAGGGGATGCACCACAGAACCCATGTATGGAGCCGTCAGGCTTGACGCCAGCGCTGGGCCTGTGCCCGGGGCACCTGGGCCTCACCCTGACCCCACTCTGTCTCCACAGTGCCCTGGACTGGGAGTTCTTCTCTGTGGGAGAAGATTACTTCCTGGTGGTTGCAAACTCCTTTGATGGGAGCACCTTCCTGGTGAACAGCATTATTTACAGGTAAGCAGCTGCCAGAGGCCTGCAGGCCTCTCACCACCTGGTCCCCTGGGGGCTCACCTTCCCTCTCAGGTGGCCACTGTCCCAGAACAAGGAACAGTTCCCAGGCATGGCTGCACCAGCAAAAAATCTGAAACCTATGCATACAAAGGGCCTTCAAACACTTTGCAGAAATGCATATTATGAAAAAATATGCAGGGATTTCAAAAAAATTTGCACCAACATAAACTTACCTTTTAATTCCACTTTCCATGCACTTTTTGAAGGCCTCTCATGTCTTTCAAGTATTCTAAGCGTGATAAGTGGGGTCTTTAGGTTTTGGTTTCCAGTTCCTTACCACAACAATCAATTTTTCTGTCTAGCCACCTAGCCCAATTATCCCATTAGCCCAGTGGTTTTTCTTAGGAAGAGTCTCCCAGGACTTGGGAACACACGCCTGGGAATGAGGCATCCCTGCCTCGTGACTCGTCAGGTTTCTGTGGCGTTTTCTGAGCTCGTTGCGTCTTCTGAGGCAGCAGGCAGTCCCAGGACAGCCCCGCCAGCAGCAGGAGCGGCCGCAACCTTGCCGCGCCTGGTGTGCCGAGCGCTCTGGCTCCGAGGCTCCATGGGCACTGTCCTGGGCTCCCATGAGCAGCCTGAGTCCTGTGTGTGGCTTCCTCGGCGCCTCTTGGCACACGCCCTGGCTCCTTCCACTGATGTTGGTGTAATGACTTCTAATGAGAGATTTCCTCTGTGCGTGGGGCCGGTGCCAGCGGATAATCAGGCATAATTACTGAAGATGACCCAGATTCCAGCGGCTTAGGTTGAAGATTTCTGCATCTCGAGCAGGAAATGAAATCACCCTGGATTTTCTCTGGGGGACTTACCCTTCATCCAGTGTGATGTGAGCCTAGCTCCGTAAATACACCTGCGGACGGGAGCCGGCTCACAGGGCCATGGGTCTAGGCTGCCTGTCCAGTGGGCTGTGCTCCGAGGTGTGGGCCCGCTCTACCGGTGTCAGAATTCTGAGTGACTCTCCCAGCCTCACTGGGTCAGCCTCACTTCCCTCGCTCTTGGGACGGTTTGGGTCATCCGTGTTTCCCTAGAAAAGTGATCCATTTTCTTTAGTCTTTCAAGTATACTGCTGTAGACTTTTTGACATGACACAGTAATTTTAAAATTCATGGGGAAGAGTAAACATTTAAAGATGTCAAGAAATTTTTGAAAAAGAACGGAGGGATGGCCCTGTCGGCCTGTCAGTGGAGCAGGGCAGATTTTTCTGGAAATCAACAGAACTTCTCATGACAGCCAAGGGCAGTGCCGTGAGGCCCCGGGGCCCAGAGCGCTGGGTAAAGCAGAGTCGGTGTGGCGGGTGACAGCTTCGCAGAG
This sequence comes from Oryctolagus cuniculus, assembly GCF_051225735.1. NCBI lineage: Eukaryota > Metazoa > Chordata > Mammalia > Lagomorpha > Leporidae > Oryctolagus > Oryctolagus cuniculus. The sequence goes on from NC_142870.1 coordinate 1,984,605, forward strand.
CACAGCCGAGGGCTTCCCGCCTCCCTCTGGGAGCCGTGTGGACCGCTGTGGGGACCGCCGTGGGGCGCGGGGTGTGCCTGCCCTGCCAGCCGGACAGCAGCCAGGACACATGGCTCCTGGGCCCCTAGATCCCTGGGGGTCCCCGTGCCTGCGCGGGGGCCGCCGAGGGGCAGAACCGGCCCCGCACGTTCCGGACACCCGGGAGGCCGCGAGGGACTGCTGGAGGCGGGAAGGCTCCCCCTCGAGGGCCCCCAGCTCTGCGCAGCCACCGCCCCGGCTGACAGCGCGCTGACCGACACAGACTGACCCTGACTGGCGCTGGCTGGCGCTGCCCGGCCCTGCCCAGCGCTCACCGGCACTGCCCGGCCCTGCCCGGCCCGGCCCTGCCCAGCCCTGACTGGCCCTGCCCGGCCCTGACTGGCACTAGCTGGTGCTGCCCGATCCTGCCCAGCCCTGACCGGCGCTGCCCGGCCCTGCCCGGCCCTGCCCGGCACTGACCGGCCCTGACCGGCCCTTTCCGGCCCTGCCCGGCGCTGCCCGGCCCTGCCCGGCCCTGCCCGGCGCTGACCCGACCTCCCCGCAGGTGGCAGGGCTACGAGGGCTTCGTGGCCGCCCACAGCCTGCCCACCTTCGGCTGCCGGGACTGGGAGGCCTTCAGCACGCCTGCCGGCTCCTACCTCATCTACTCCAGCGCCAAGGAGCCCCTGTCCAGGGTCCTGCGCCTCAGGACCGGCTGACCGCAACCCCGCGGCCGCCTCCGCCGCGCCGGCCTTCCAGGAGACATTTCCGTCGAGTTTTACCTCAGAACATCCGGGCCGCGGGCGCGCGCTTGACGTGGTGCGCGTGCGCGGGCCAGACGCTGCTCCCATGGTGCGCATGCGCGGGCCGGCCCCCGGCGTATTTATTGCGTTTCGTCCACGCAAGAAATCTCTTTGGCCGGCGCCGCGGCTCACTAGGCTAGTTCTCCACCTTGTGGCGCCGGCACACCAGGTTCTAGTCCCGGTCAGGGCGCCGGATTCTGTCCCGGTTGCCCCTCTTCCAGGCCAGCTCTCTGCTGTGGCCAGGGAGTGCAGTGGAGGATGGCCCAGGTGCTTGGGCCCTGCACTCCATGGGAGACCAGGAGAAGCACCTGGCTCCTGGCTCCTGCCATCGGATCAGCGCGGTGCGCCGGCCGCAGCGGCCATTGGAGGGTGAACCAACGGCAAAGGAAGACCTTTCTCTCTGTCTCTCTCACTGTCCACTCTGCCTCAATAATAAAATTTTTTTTAAAAAAAGAAATATATTTATGTTGCTGTCACAGAAGCCACGCGGCTGCTGTGTGTGTGTGTGTGTGTGTGTGTGTGTTTTCTCTTTAAAGATTTATTTTTGGAAAGACAGAGTTGCAGAAACAGACAGAGGTCTTCCATCCGCTGGTTCACTCCCCAAATGACCGCAACGGCCAGCTGGGCCAGGCCGAAGCCAGGGGCCAGGAACTTCTTCCGGTCTCCCACGCAGGTGCAGGGGCTGAGGCACCTCCACTGCAGGCGGGACGCACCTCAGTTTACCCCTGCGTGCCCTGGGAGCAGCCCTCGTGGGGGGGAGCCTGAAGGTGCACGGAGTCCAGGCCGACCTCTGTCTCTGCCCCGACCAGCGCCCTCCCCGCAAGGCCTCCAGCGTGCACAGGAAGCGCCCACCCGGCCTGAGCCGGGCAGCCGGGAGCCTGCTGAGCAGAGGGAGCCCCCGCCCTGGATGCGGGAGCTGGCCCGCGCAGGCTCGGTGGGGCCTGGGCCTCCATGGCCCCAGCTGGGAGGCGGGCTCCTGGGGGTCGTCCTCTTCTGTCACAGGTGTGGCCTAGCTCACCAGGAGACTTGAAAGAACCAGAGTCTGATCCGTTCGAAAGCTGCCAGGGACGAGCGGTTCCCCACGCCCTACGCAGCCTGCCTAATCCAGCCCAGAGAGCAGCGAAGGGCCGGATGGGCGTTGGGACCCCCACACGCCACCCCCAGTCCCAGCAGCCCGGGGCTGCACTCCAGTGTCTGCCTCCTGAGGCCAGCTCCCTGCTCATGCAGACCCTGGGGGTGCCGCCCACGTGGGAGACCCGGCTGCAGCTCTGGCTCCTGGTTTCAGCCCTCCCAGCCCCAGCCGTTCCCTGCATTTAGGGAGTGAACCAGCAGGTGGGAGATCTCTGTCTCCCAAATGCCAATAAATAAAAATAAAAGTTAAGCATCCCCAAAGCCCAGGTAATCCCAGCCACGAGGCCTGCACCTAGCCACCCCCCGGAGTCACCTGGGCGCTCCCCAAAGCCTTCCTGCGCTGTGCCGTGTGCCACGATGTGGCTCTGGGGAGGGGACACCAGGGAGAAGGGAGGCGGACGGCGCCGGCCCAAGCAGTGGTGCAGGGGGACCCACTCTCGCTGCCCAGGGCCTCTTTGCCACACGGCTCAGCCACACCCCTGCCTCTCTTCTGCGGCTGGGGCCACAGCAGCCCAGCATGGCCCAAACTGGTGAATCGAGACTTTTCACACCAACCATCGGGGCCGGCGCTGTGGCGCAGCGGGTTAACACCTTGGCTTGAAGCGTCGGCATCCCACATGGGCGCCAGTTCGAGTCCCAGCTGCTGCACTTCCAATCCAGCTCTCTTCTGTGGCCTGGGAAAGCAGTGGAAGATGACCATGTGCTTGAGCCCCTTGCACCCACAGACTGCTCGGACACGGCATTCACCTCGCAGGACCCCAAACGGCTCAGATGCGGGGTCCACACCGGGAAGCACACTGCATGCACCGGAAGCCGAGTGGTTGGACGCAGGTCTGAATTCCCCGTGGTGGTGCCCGCAGTGGTGGCATGAGCCCTACAGTGGCAGGAGTCCTGGGCTGGCCCCTCCTGGTCCTTGTCCCTGCTCGGCTGAGGGCTGAAACCTCAGTGCAACACCTCCACCCCCACCCCACCCCAGCCCAGCGATGAGCGCACAGACTGCTGGGAAAAGCCCAGGCCTGGTGTCCTGATGACTATGACTTCCAGAGCAGCAGGCCCTGCCTCCGGGCGACACCCAGTGAGTCACACAGGCCTTGGGCAAGGACGGGAAGGGGCAGTGTCGTCCAGGCATCTGCTCCCGTTGTCCAGCAAAACCCAGATGCTCGGGGCCTGGGGAGAACCGGGACTGACTGGCCCAGAGCTGCCCTGGGCCCAGCACCCCAAACTCCAGCAGCCTGAGCCCACGCCCTGGCCGCCCTGGCTGCTGCCCGGGGCTGTGAGCTGCTCAGAGCAGGGTGCTGTGGGGGAGCTGGCCCGCAGCCTGCTCAGCTGAGAGCCCCGACGAGCCCCCCATCTCACCCCACTGGGCCGAGGCCGGGAGCGCCTGCTGCACAGGCTGCCTGAAGCCCAAGATGCCTGTGGGGCCACCTCTGGCCTCCCAATAGTCTAGCCCGTGCGTGGCAACACAGGCAGAGGGAGCCCCACCACCACGTCCCCTCTGAGCCCCCAGATCAGGTGCACGGAGTCCAGGTCACCTGTCGCGGGAGGGAAGTCCCAGCACACGGCCACCCTGTGGTCCCCAGGCTGCTGTGAGCCCCTCGCCTGCGGCTGCAGCCTGGGTCCCTGCACAAACCCCACCCCCTCTTTCCACGGGGCCGCTGTGTCGCCGCCTGGACAGACGGATGCTGGACGTCTTCCCCGCCTGCCCGCCTCACCACAGCTTGGGGCTAAGCGTCGGCCACTCTGTGCCTCGGTCTCCCCTCTGACATCTCCACATCTCAGGGGTCTCCCCTCCACATCTCAGCTGTAGGACGCCCCCGCGGCCCCTCCTCCTCCTGCCCCTGGCTACTCTCCCTCCCCCGAGGGTGCAGCCCCCTCCTCTCCACGCACAGCCGCATTCTGGGGAAGTGGACACACGCACAGCAGGGAGAGGAGTGGGCTCTGCTGACCCTGGGCTGGCCCCCAAAGCCACACATGGCTGCTTCCGAAGGCCACCACGGGCCAGCAAGGCCTGGCGGTTGCTCCGTTTCCAGAGGGCATTGTTGCCATGGTTACAGATCAGCGCCAGCCTCTCGGGGACAGGACAGCTGACCTGGGTCCGCCCGCCCCGCCCCCGCTGTCCTCAGAGCCCGCCGGCCCAGAACCTGCCTCTTTGTTTTGACAACGCTGTGGCCCAGGTTCCCAGTGACGATGTCCAGGCCTGGGTGTCTGAGGCGCAGGTCCCAGCCCAGCCTCGGCCCACACGGGCCCCTGTGCACTCGGCCCCCCTGCCTTCCCGGCTTCTCATCTTTAAATGGAAATGCGCCCGACGGCACCAGGACACCACGGCAGGGCCTGGAGGCACCCTTCTGAGTCCCTGGCACAGCCTGGCCCAGGGCTGCTGTGCCCTCCCAGTGGGCAGGCTGCCCTGAGCCCACCGGGGCCAACAGCTGTTGCCGCCCCCTCCCCAGCCCGCCGTCGCTAGAGCCGGAACATTACACACACACCCCCAGGGCATCCCAGCACCTTCCCAAGGACAGGGTGGTGACGGTGCCCGTGCCCGTGTCTGCCAGCACGAGTGAGCAGCATGTGCGTGAGGACCCCCGGAGGCCTGCAGGCTTTGTGCCCCCCACCCCAAGGAGCCTCTGGGGGGGGCGCTCCTGTCTTGCAGGAAGAGGAGGGGTGACAGCAAAAGCAGGGCGGCCTTGGCATTAAGTTTGCGCTCACCTCAAGAGCTGAGACCACAGCAGGCCTGAGGGTGGCCGACCATTTAGAAAGCCAGAGGTCAAACCCTGCCCCCACCCAGTGAAACGGGGCAGGGCCGGCTCCTGATGGAGGCTCGGGGCGGGCCGTGCCCGGCCGCCCAGCATCCAGACACACCTGCCCTCCCAGGGTCAGGCCACCTCGGCCTCAGGGGCAGCCTCCCTCTGCCCACCCCCCACCCCCCCCCGCTCTCCCTCTGCCTCGCACGCTGGGACCTGATATGGTGTGAAGCCCTCACATGAACCAGGGCTGACTCCTAGCTGGGGTCCTTAACACAACCCCGTCTGCAAAGTCCCACCCGCCACGTGGGCTGCCCCTCCGCCGGCTCCCGTGGCTCTCCCAGGGCCGGCCGGGGCTGCAGGTTTGGGGGAGGGGAGAGGCACCCAGCGGAACCCGCAGCAGCTGAGTCAAGCAGAGGGTTACTGAGCGTTCCCAGAACGGAGAAGGGCAGCCGACCTCAGCCGGGGCCTCCGGGAAAGGCGAGTGCAGGAGCTGTCCCAGGCCCGGCCAGGGCTGGGGAGCGGCCGCAGGCCCAGGCCACTCCGCCTCTGGCACAGCCTCCCTGGCTGGCTCGGTTCAGATTCCAAGCTGTGGGCACAAGTCACGCGCTGAAGCCAGCATGGGGGGCGGAGCCAGAGCTGCCGGAGGGGCGGCAGCGGGAGCTGGGTCTGGGGTCTGCCCTCTGCTAACCAGGAGGGGCTCCTCGCGGCTCCTGCATCAGCTCTGAGGACCCCGGCACTTAGCCGACCAGCTGGGCAGGGCTCCCCACCTGCAGGGGAGACCACAGACACTCACGCCTCAGCCCTCGGGTGAGTGGCGCCCCCGCCCGAGCTCGGCCCATCTCCTGGGCCACGCGGCCTCCTGCAGAGCCAGGGCTCCTGGAGTTGGAGTGCAGAAGGCGGCACCCAGGGTGACCCCAGAGCCCGCCCTCGGGGCTCAGGCTGGGAGGCGGCCCCTGGAGCCAGGGCCGAGGCCCCTGAGGCAGGGTCTCCTCCACGGAGGAGCCCCTACCCACCACAGCGGCCCACAGGCCACGTGCACCAGCCCCACACCCTGCCCCTCCCACAGCCCCCAGCCAGCTTCCCGGCTCCCCGAATTCCTGCCCTGGGGCCCCACCCTGCCAGGGACAGCCCCTGCACCAGACAGCCCCTCCCTGCTGCTGGCCACCCAAGGGAGCCCCTGGACAGGAGTGTGGGTGCTGGGCTGCAGCGCCTGCCCTAGGGTTAAGGTCAGGGTTGGTGTTGGGGCTCAGGTTTCCACAGCACCTGAGGCCTGTGGGCCCCGGACTGGACACAAGCTGAGCCCCTCCCACCCAGAGACTCCTCCCCACTCGGCTCCTACAGGGAGGGCGAGAGGCCCAGCCTCTGACCCCCAAGCTGGGTCGGCCCCTGTGGCCAGCCCACCAGGCCCACCCCAGACCCCACCCACACTGCCTCGTGCAAGAGGGGCTGTGCAGGGGGGCTGGGGCCGCAGCAGGCACACCTGTGTTCAGGGGGCTCCTGGGGGATCCTCACCTGAATCGCAGTGGGGCCCACGGCCGCCCTGGCCAAACACGCCTCTTGGTGCTGCCCTTACCACCATGGACACGGGCCCAGGAGCCCCCAAAGGTCAGAGCAGGGTGGGGGAGGAGAGGCCTGGGGTCAGCACATCGGGGTGCGCACGGCTGGAGCCCCAGGGAGGGACCCCGGCCCCTCCTGCATGTCCCCATCGCACCCCAGGGAGGAGCAGAGGCGGGGCTGTATCCCGGGAGGAGGGGGCAGAGGACTTCAAGGTGGGAGCTCCAAGAGCTGGAAGGGTCTTCAGGGTCAGATGTGGGGTCCCTGGGGTCTTCCTTAGAAGGGAGATGCACACAGGGGCTCAGAGAGGCTGTGGGGAAGGCTCGGGCCCTGAGCGGGCTCGTGGTGTCCCCTGCTCCTCTCCCCAGTCGCCGCTCCATGAAGGGGCAGCGCAGGAGCCCGGGAGAGGGAAGGAGCCCCCCCCCTTGTGCCGCCCGGTGGAGCCAGGCTAGGCTGAAGGGAGAGGCCTCAAGGCCAGGAGGGACCAGGGCACCCACAGGACACGGGCGAGCTGGGCCCCGACCTCCCCCACACCACCCCCTCCATCCACTCTCTGCCTGGACACAGGGCTGGGGAAAGGGGCCCAGGGGACCCGGCGGCGGCACAGCCGGCAGCAGTGCTCCCCCCACACACACCAGAGAAGGCCAAGGTCGTGTCACTCTGCACAGAGGCTGCAGAGGGCACAGGGCACGCTGGCCACGCCTGTGTTTACCGGGCAGACGAGCCTGCATGGCTGTGCTCCCACACAGAGCCGATGTGGCACCGTGTCCTCAACCCACACGCCCATGACCGTGGTCCCCGCCTCACTTCCTCCAACAGAAGGCCCCATGGCCCCGGTCACTCTGCCTGTGGTCACCTGCTTCCTGCAGCACCAGACTGGACACGGCACCCTCGGGTGCCCGTGCTTCGGCTGTCACTGGCAGGCGAGTGGGTGCCAGCCAGGGATGGGCTGCCCCTCTCAAGTGGCCGTGTGGTACAGGCAGATGAGTGGGGCGTGAGCTGGACACATCCAGGGGAGAGCAGTGCTCAACAAGGACCTAACAGCATGGACACCGCCCCACTCTGACCACAGGCGCCGGACACGCAGGAACCGGGCGCTGGGTGGGCAGCCCGGCTGGGCACTCGGATCCTGCTGGTCCTTCCTGCTTCTTGCACCGTGGACTGTCCCCACATCTCTGCTGCCCACCCACGGGTGATGTCACGTGGCAGGCCACGTGGTCATGGGATGCTGGTCCCAAGACCGAGCTAACCACCGCCCCCGGCCACGCCTCAGCCACCGTCTCGCCTTCTGCACACAGATCGTCCTGAATTCCAGATCCCGGCTGAGCCTGTGAGGGACGCAGCGTCCACTATTTGTACCCAGAAGCGACTTACGCCTCCTGCCTCCCCCGACGACGTCTCAACCAGTAAAATACAAACACGCAGAGAAAAAGACGGTAAAAAGTAAAATTAGAAATCAGCGCCCTGTGGGTGGAGGTGACACCTACCCTGTACACGAGTGATTCGGGTAAGAGAGCCGAGCGCCGAGTTAGCGCCAAGAACCCTGGCAGCGGCGGTGAGGAGGGGCAGCGGCTGTCACCGGAGAGAGGGGAGCCTCAGCCGGCTGGCCTTGACCGCCCCCTCCCCGTGGAAAGGCTGTTTAGACACCAGTGAGTAGAAGAGCAAGGCACGGGGTGGCCCCAGTCCATGGCCATCGATCCAGCAGGTGCAGGTGGCCAGGGCCGACGCTGCCCCCAGAGGAGCCACATGGACTGTTCCCAGGTTTGTCTCCACATCCCCCTCCCCACCCTGGCTGAGGTTTGGACACGAGGGTGACACTCAACTCTGAGAACTCACAAAAGGTCAAGGGGAGATGGGGTGAGCCACAGGGCCCACTGACTGCTCCCGAAAACCCTGGGCACACACCATCCAGATCGAACGTCCTCGGGTCAGCAGGGGACTGGCCAGTGCCAGCTGCAGACAGCTCTGTGTGGAGATCGTGTGGACGTCCACACAGCTGGATCCTGCCTGATGGTGCCGTCCCTCGCCTCTCCCCAAGCAGCTGTGCCCTGGGCTCTGAGCACTGACCACTTCCAGACGCACGCTGGGCGCCTGCCTCCCCGACCACCCCACAGCAGGTGCAGGCGGCTGGCAGGTGGGGTCGGTGCGAAGTGGACGCTAGGGCACAGGGCTGACGGCTTCCTTGGAGGCAGGGGCACTGGGCAGGGACTTCAGGTACTCCAGGTGCCTCCTGGCGTCTTCCTGGTTGTGGCGCACGTAGTACACAATGTAGGTGATAACCATGGCAAACCAGCCGAACATGGTCACCAGCATGGCCACGTCAGTGGTCTTGTGCACGCTGCAGAAGCTGACGCCCGAGTCCAGCGCCTGGATCAGCGGCTTCCCCACGAACTCCTCCTGCACCGAGGTGTGGCAGGCCATCTCGGCCGCCGAGTCGGGGTCCAGCTTCAGCTCCCACAGGGCCTCCTGCAGGGCGCACTCACAGTGCAGGGGGTTGTGGGACAGCCGGATCTTGGCGCTCAGCTTGCCCAGGGCGTCCTTGGGAATCTTCCGGATGCGGTTGTGGGACAGGTCCAGCAGCCGCAGGCCCCCGGCCAGGCCCGAGAAGGCGGCGGGGCCGATGGTCTCGATGGCGTTCTGAGACAGGTCCAGCTCGCGCAGCTGCTGCAGGTGCTGGAAGGCTCCATTGGGGATGTGGGAGATCCGGTTGGCATCCAGCTTCAGGAGCACCGCCTCGGCCGGGATGTCCCTGGGGACCTCCTGCAGGCCCCTGGCGCTGCAGTGGACGGCCAGGGCGCCCGCGTGGTCCGGGCACTGGCAGCTCTGCGGGCAGGAGGCGCCCAGGGGCAAGCAGAAGAGCAGGAAGAGGCAGGGCGCGGGGGCCGGGAGCAGCAGGGAAGGCGGGCCCTGCCTGCCTGGGGGGCCCATGCTGGCTCGCCCAGGGCCGCGGCTGGCTCCTCTGCGCTGTCCACCGCGGGGAGGGGGGCCTGTCCACCGCAGACCCGTCAGGAAAAGCAGGGACCTTCAGTTCTGAAAGAGAAGAGGAAGCAGGCAGGAGGTCCCCGGGCCAGGTCTGTCCATCCCGCCCCAGTGGGGAACAGGGCACCAGCAGGGGGAGGACTTGGAGGCTGGTGTGGCCCGCGGCCCTGGGCTGATGGTGGAAGACCCCTGAGGCTGGCCCGTCAGGAGGCCCAGCCCCAGCCCCAGCCCCTGGGGCCACCCGCTGACCAAAAGGTAGGGCAGTCTGCTCTGGGCGCCACAGGAGGCCCATGAAGACAGTCCCTGAAGAGCGTCGTGATCAGCAGTCCACACAGCATGACCAATACAGACTGGTCAATAACCTGATCTATACAGTGCGATCAATAATCAATACAGCCTGATCAATACAACACCCGAGGAGCAGCGGGAAGGAGACACCGGGTCGGGCGCGGCCGCGCGGGATGGAGACCTGGGGCAGCGCGAAACCCCGGGCGGGGGCTTGGGCAGTGGACCCCCAGGAGTAGACGGGGAGGGGGCACCCAAGCTCGGGGTGGGGCGGGGCAGGGCCGGGCTTTACCTGCGCGGCCCCGGCCAGAGGCTGCTCCACGCGCCGCTCCTGGTCTCTCACAGCGGACCCGGGGCCACACCCCGCGTGGCCGCCCCGAGGCCCTCTGCCCACGCCCGCTCGCTTCGGAGGCCGCAGCTCGGACTGCGCGGCCGGCCGGGGCGGCGCCCGGGGCGGGGCGGGACCTGAGAGAGGCGGGCGGGGCCTCGGGGGCGGGGCCGGGGCCGTGGGCGGGGCCGAGCAGGAGCTGGTGGGAAGGGAGGGGCGGGGCGGGGCGGGGCTTTTAAACGGAGCTGGGGACGGGGACGCGAGCGATTCGGACACCCAGCGGGCTGCGGGGACTGAGAGCGGGCGTGTGGGCGGGGCCAATGGCGGGGCGGAGGCATGGGGCGGGGCCTGAGAGCGGTGAGGGGCGGGACTTTGGCACAGTTGAGGACGTGAGCGGGTTCCGATACCCAGCAGGCCGCGGGGACTGTGGGCGAGGCCAAGGGCGGGGCCTGAGAGCGGCGAGGGGCGGAGCTTTGAGACCGCTGAGCACGCGTACTGGTCCTGAGACCCCGGGAGGGAGGGGCGGTGGGCGGGGCTGGCGACGAGGCGGGGCTATGCGGCCGGGGGACCAACCCTGGGTGGGCCAGCCCTGCCCCGCCCCTGTCCCTGCCCTGCCCCTGCCCTGCCCCGAGCTCCGGCTGCGCCCAGCCCTTGCCCCTGCCCCGCCCCTGCCCCTGCCCCGAGCTCCGGCTGCGCCCAGCCCTTGCCCCTGCCCCGCCCCTGCCCCTGCCCTGCCCCGCGCTCCGGCTGCTGGGCGTCCGTCGCGGGCCTGGTGCGGAGCGGGGAGCGGGGAGGAACCCGCGCACCTGGGCCCCTGCCCCACGGCCCCTACTCGGGTGTGGCGCGCGTCTGGCCGCCCGAGGGGTTCTTAAGCCAGCCCGCGCCGTAGTTCGGTGGACGGCGCACACCTCGTGCTCAGACGCGGGGCTCCCGCTCCGGTCCGCAGCTGCGAGGCCGCGCAAGGCTTCCCGTGGCCCGCTGGCCCCGAGGGTGACGTGTTCCTTGGGTCACTCATGCCCCTGCGGCGACGGTTCCCGCCGTGACGGGCGGGCACTCGTGCGGGACGTCTGCGCCCGGCGGTTATTCCGGAATGGGCTCGTGCGGTGGTGCGCGGTGCTGGGCGGCTGTGCGGGCGAACCGGACCGGAAGGCCGCACAGGTCGGTGGACAGACGCCCTTCTTCCTCAGGGGTCAGCGCCAGGGACGCGCCCGACGACGCCGAGGCCACGGAGGACCTGCGTTCCCGCCTTGCCCGGCTCCTGGTGCGCTCTGACCTGCTGACGTCACGTGCTCCTCGGGTCCCTGCCCTCTGCCCGTCTGACGTCACGTGTTCCCCATGCCCTCGGCCCGTCTGACGTCACGTGGTCCTCAGATGCGCGGCCGTGGTTCTGCTCTGTGTCCGCATCCTGCCCGGCTCTGGGAGCCGTCTCCTTTCCACCTGGTCTCCGTGCGCACCGCCCCGGTGGCTGGGGTCCCAGCAGCTTGGGACTTGTGCTGTCCGCCTGCCCTCCGGAAGCTGTGGTCAGGTCTGGGGCGCCCTGCAGGTGTGGGGCTCCCGAATACGTTGTGTCACTCGGGATTTTCTCTTTATCTTCACGGTTTTCAATCAGCAGAATTTTTAACGTCCGGTTACTGGTGTTTTCTGGGTGGTGCCTGGGCTGACGGTGTGAGAGATATTGGCCCAGCCCCCAGCCCCGGGGCTTCATGGTTGGGGCGCCCCGTTCTGAGTGACCATGGCCCGAGGCAGGGCCGCAAGCTTCCTTTTCGCGTGGATCGTCCAGCGTCCAGGACTTTGTTAATTATGGAAACGTCGTCCCTCCTCTCGCGTGCCGAGAGGCGTGCCAGAGGGGCCGGCTGGGTTTTACCTTGTCTGCATCTGCCGAGAAGGCTGATAGATCCTGCGGTGGGTTGTCCTGGTTGATTTCAGACAGTGAGTCAGCCTCGAGCTCTAGGTCTGAGCGCGGTTGCTCGTGGCGTATCATCATCTAACACACGGTTGAGTTATTTAACAAATAGTCAACCACTGAGGGTCTTTCTTCCTGGGAGGCAGAGCTCCGATCTGCTGGCTCACTCCCCCAGATGCCCGCTCCAGCCCCGGGGCGCTGAAGCCAGGAACTGAGTGCGGGTCCCCCTCACTGCTACCCCTGGCCCGGGGTCCGCACGGGCAGCAAGCTGGAGTTGGAGCCGGAGCTGGTACTGGAACTCAGATACAGGGCGCAGCGGTCCTAACAGCCAGGCCCAGCCCTTCCTGCCCCCGCGAGGTCTTTTACTTCTCCCCGGGATGCTGACGGTGTGCGCCACCCGGGGCGTCGTCTGTTCACTGCCCCCGCCCCCGCGGTATCTAGCATGACGTTGGCTCTGCAGATCTATAGGGCAGGAAACCATGTGGCCTCCATCATTTCCCGCCCTTGTATCAGCGGTTGCTTCGTCGAGGGATCTGAGAAGCCACGCAGCGGGAGGAGCTTTCAGTGGCTCCTGGTCCAGGAGGTCCCAGCCTAGGACCAGGCAGCCGCCAGTTGGGCGACAGGCGGCAGGACGGCTGCAGAGGGAGGGCCAGCGAGGCAGCAGGCTTGCAAAGCCAGCCCTCTCTCCAGAGCTGCCTTCCCGGGGCGCCCCCAGTGCCTAGAGACCTCCCATTCCACCACCTCCAGACATCACAGCTGGAGCGAGCCTCCCGCCTCGCCCGTCAGCCACCAACAGGGCCGTAGTGAGCACGGGGGCTGGACGGCCACGCAGGCTGGGGGCAAAAGGACTCAGACTGTAGCCTCTTGCTTTTTGTCACTGACCAGCCAAATAGAAGTTCACAAATGTCACTGATCTCAAAGAACTGGTTTTGGTTTCATTGATTTCTCTGTTATTTCACTAAGTGTTTTACATTGACTTCCACTCTGAATTTTTAGTCTTTTCGTTTATTTACATTGGTCTTTTTCTTTTTTTTTTTTTTTTGGTTGGTTTTCTGTCTTGTTTCTCAACGTGAGAGCCCAGCTCTGTGGCCTTTTCCTTTTCCGTGTGGGCATCTTAGTGCTATTAACCCCCTCTAGGTCCTGCTTTAACCGCATCCCAGGAAGGTCCATGCATTGCATTTTTGTTGCCATCAAGTTTCAAATCCTTTCTAACTTCCCTGTTAATTTCTTTCTTGGCCCTTGGATGTAGATGTGTGAAGTTTCATTTCAGGTATTTGGGGACAGCCCAGAGGTTGCTTGGAGTCGATGGCTAATTTGAAGTCCGTCGTCCTCAGGGATGTGGTCTGCACATCTGGATGCTTTTCTACCTGACTCGCGTCATGGCGCAGTCAGTGTCCTGCAGCCATCACTGTGAGGCTGCCGCGACGGACGCACGGGTGTCTGCTTCCTCTGACTGCTGGGACGGGGTGCTGACCTGGGCTGTAATCCTGGGGAGTCTTCTTCTCACGGTTCTGTCCTCATCTGGTGCCCTGCGGCCCCTGCGTTCGGATTGTCACGTGCCCTTGGTGAGTGGACCCCTGTGCTGCGATGTGCCCGTGGAGTCCCTGGCGTCGTTAGCACAGCCCCTCCAGCTGTCCTCAGATGACGCTGGGATCTCTCCTTCCCTTCTCTGGCTTTCAACCCCGCGGGTCCTGACCACTGAAGTGGTTTGCATCAGGATGCCCGTGGCACCAAAGCCCTCCTGCCACACATGTGTGCACCCTGTGAGACAGAGAGCCTGAGGGTGGAGGGACCCCCTTCTCTGCGTGGCAGGGTTGGTGTGACGCTGCTGCCCGCAGGCACCGCCTCGCTCGCCGGGCACACCCCAGGATCCAGGATCAGGCAGCCCGGTCGGTCTGGTGTCTGACGAGGGCGATGGGTGGCTGGATGGCTGCAGAGGGAGGGGCAGAGACGCACCCCCAGGGTGACACGTCTGACAGAGGGAAGGACCGGGTGACTGCCACCAACGGGAGGCACTAACAGGAGGGATCCTGGCATCTGAACTGCTGGGCCACCCTCCCCCGCTCCTGCTGTGCCCCTCCCCCAGCATGAAGCCCCTCACAGCTGCCCCCCACACCTCCACCCAACACCTGCCCCCAACACCTGTGCCCCCCAACACCTGCTCCAACACCTGCTCCAACACCTGCCCCCCATATCTGTGCCCCCCACACCTACCCCTACATCTGCCCCCCACCCCTGCCCCCAACCTGAGGAGCCCCGAGACTGAGCTTTGCCGGCCCTGGTGCCTTTCTTCCTGCAGAACTTGGTCTGTTAGGGCCTGAATATTCTGAATATTCGCTGCATGGGGCCTCAAGAAGTCGCAGAGGTAGGGGGAGGGGTGCCTGTGCTCTCTCCCACCCTGCCCACTGGGCCCAAGGGCAGCCAGCAGGAGGCCCTCACCAGAACCCGACTCTGCAGGCCCCTGGCCTCGGAGCCTGAGGAAGTCCGTCTCGGCCGTGGGCCCGGACACTTTGTCATTCTTCCGCCGGGGCCACCTGGGCGGCACAGCATCCGGGTCCTCAGGCTGCGCCAGGTGGGCTGGCAGGGTGCGGCTCCCACGGGGCGGCCAGGTGGGCTGGCGGGGGTGGCGTTCAAGGCTTCGTTTCCCAGTTGTGCTGCACTCATGGAGAGGGGCCCGGCGTGTGTCCCTGATGCCTCTCAGATCTGCAGCCCTCTGCGAGCCCCCCACCCCGCCAGCCAGGACATCCACGGGGAGAGCCGTGGGAGCAGGTGATGCTGCCGTCCCCCCTCCCCCGCACAGGGCGCCGCTGCCTGGCCTGGGGGTTGCCCTCTGTCCCCCGATTCTTTCCTCCTGCTGTGTGCAGATGTCACGGACGGACGACACCCGGAGAAGTCACAGCAGCGCCAGGCTCTGAGGAGGCCGCGTCCTGGGGACGGCCCCGCGCCGGGCCTGGGGCTCCTCTACCTGGTTCGCCCGCCGCCCCTGAGCTCGCCCACGTTCAGAGTCCTGGTGTTCCTGCCTCCATTTTCCTTCTAACAGCTTCTGCGTCTCGGACGCCGGTGACAGCTTGCCCTCTTCCGGAATGTTCCGTGCGCCGGCTCTGAGCCCAGTGTCTCTGCTGGTGGTGCTTACTGCTTTTCCTCGCTTTGGAGGGTTTTTTTTTTTCTTACATTCTGGTGGGCTTTTCCTGCAGGGCGGGCTCCTCCCTCACCACTCCCCGTCACACGTGTCCGCGGCGCTCGCTCCTGTGTGTGGAGTCGTGCACCATGGCCGACGCTGTGGACGCATCTCGGTCGCCATGGTGACACATGGGACAGTCCTTGCTGCACAGTGCCCGAGCCTGCTTTCTGGCCACGGTATACACACACATGTGTGTGTGGCGTGGCCACGGGGACGCCCGGCAGGTCGGGGACATGCCTGGGCACCCGTGTCCCCTGGGTCAGGGGCGTGGCCGGGCGCTGGGCACAGAAAGGCTCCCTCGGAGCTCTGAGGGTCCAGGCCGCCCTGTGATTCAGTGAAAACTGCTGGCTGCCTGCCCACCAGTTTCAAATCCGTCGGCGGAAGCTGCACAACCGTGAGATCACTTCTCATGAGCAGCCCAGAGGCGCTGGCCAGGAGGGCGTCAGTGGCAGTCCCAGGAGGGGCCATCAGCCTTCCAGCTCCGCACAAGCTGCAGGTGCCTGGGCTCAGCGCCCTGTGCCCGCCTCCCTCGGGACAGCCACAGCCTGGCGGGTGGCTCCTGTGGGACCTGAGCGCGTGGTCGCCCTTGGCACTCCTGACCTGCCTCTCAGGGGCGCTGCCAGCCCACACCCCGGCCAGGCTGAGGCTTGGCCCCGGGAGTTAGGACACAGAGGCATGGGACCCGTGTGGCCATGGCTGGCGTGGCTGCCACCTCAGAGCCGCCAGGCAGGTGGGCGCCATCGGCCAGTGCCTCCCAGACCTGCCACCGCCCAGGGTCAGGATTTGTGCCGGGCTCCCAGAGTGGCCTTCTGCCAAGAGCTGGAGGAGGGGTCTGGGCTGGGAATGAGTCAGTGGGTCTCTGCCAGGGAGGGGGCATCACCTGCGGGTGGCGCTCAGCTGCCAAGGATGGAGCAAGTGGCACCCACGGCCCTGCCATCAGCAGCCACGGGGGCGTCGGCTCGCACGGAGGGTGGGTGTCCAGCATGAGGGGACTCGGGGCTGACGCCGTGGTGTGGGTCTAAGCAGTGAAGCAGGGGGCACAGGAGAGAGTCTGGGCTCAGAGGCACTCGGGGCATCCACGGAGAGGTCGCGGGAGGCCCCCGCAGGGCAGCAGAGACCACACAGACACGGCCCCTGATAGCAGGTGCATCCAAGACTTTATTTGTAGACAACAAAGGGGTCTGGCCAAGCTGGCCAGAGACTCCTGTCTCGGCCTCTGTCATGCCCGGTCCTGAAGGCCCCCACAGCTCCTGCCACTGTGAGTTGTGGCAGCACCCACACCTGCGGCAGAGTCCGGTCCCTAGAGGGTGGACATCTCCCAGGGAAGCCTGGGCTCGCACAGTCACCTCCCTGAACCAGGGGCTTGCATGGCGCCCCCAGGCCAGCGCGAGGCCCTGTCGGGCATGGCAGGCTGCCCCGGCCGTGGGGGCCCACGGTGGATGTGCTGTTCATGACGAGCTCACGCGTCAGGACAGGAAGTGAGGCTGCCGGTCCCAGTGGCCCCTCGACTCCGAACTGTCCCTGTCCCGAGGTCTCTCGGCCACCTGAGATGAGTCCATGTGGCCAGCTGAAGCAGGGTCCACCTAGACTGACCTTGCTCAGCAGTCCAGGCCCGCGTGGGCCTCGGGGTCAGCCGAGTCATGTGCAGGCCACTGGAGAGCACAGCCCAGGCGCCATGGGGCCCCCAGGGACAGCCCAGCCCTGAGCGTGGAGCCACAGGCCGGGTCTGGGGTCAGTAGTGAGCCCCGAACAGGGTGGCCGCCCTCTGAAGGATGGGCTTCTGGTTCCCATACAGCGGGATGCGCCTGTCCACCACCTGCCACTGGATGGACATCCCTGGGTCGCCGACCTGCAGGTCCTGGGAGACAAAGGCAGAGCTCACTGCCCGCCTGCGCTGAGCCCACGGCCCCGCCTGTGGCTGCTCATCCGCTCTCCCTCCCATCCCGCAACCCTCCCCCCAGTCCCTCGTGGCCACTGTCCCACCCCCCGACCCACTGTCTGCTGTCTATCTCCCCTGGGGCTGCGGTGCTTCCGAGGCAAGACTCTGACCCCCCAGTGCCACCATCTTCTGGTCCTGGGCTCTGGCCCCAGCACCCCCTGGGAGGCCCCTCCCCCACCTTGCCCCGCCCTCCTGGAGCCAGCCCCCTACCGAGTTCAGCCTAGTCAGCTCCACATCCTGCTGGTCCTGGAAGTGGACGCTCACGGCCACCGTCTCGATCCAGGCGTTGTCCGTGTTCCTGGGGTCGTCCACGTACCCTTTGTACACCTGCAGGGGCACAGCGGCAGTGAGCAGGTGCCCCCGCCCCGTCCCGCCCGGGGCCCTCGCTTCCTCTTCCCCTGAGCCTCGGGGACCCCACCCGCCCGGCCTTGGCCTCTGGAGCCAGCGGAAGGGCTCGGTGGAACACTGTAAACACCGCTCGGTGAGACAAGCCAGACGCCAGCGCCGCGGGTGCCAGGAGTCCTCTGCACCCACTGTGCACAACAGGCCGTCCGTGGGCCGGGGTTGGGAAGGCTGCGGCCCCCCCCCCCGATGCAGGAGTGGAGGGAGCCCCTGCGGAGGGTCCCCACGGGGCAGAGGGGCGCTGCTGACCCCGCGCCACCTGTGCCCCTCCCATGGCCCTCCCAGCCACAGGGCCCAGGCCGCCCCTACCTCGGTGCCCTGCCGCAGCAGGTTCTCAAAGGGCAGCCAGCACGCCTGCCCCAGCACCTGCTTCAGCTTCCGGGGCAGCGTTTCCCCTGGCTCCCGGGAGCCCTGGGCAGAGCGGGGAGAAGGCAGGTCAGCAAGGCGCCCGAGCCGGATCCCAGGCCGCCCGGGGGCCCAGCAGCACTGGCCACCTGCCCGGTCAGGGCAGCCGGCCAGCCCCGGGGAGCTGAAGGCAGACGGGGCTCTGGCAGCCCGGCGTCGGCTGTCTCCAGGCTGCAGTGACACTGCCCAGAACCCACCGTCCACGTCAGCTTCCGAGCGCCGGTGCAGCCCGAGCAGGGCCACCACTTTGCAGGGCAGGGGCAGCGCCCACGATCCCAGGCCTGGGTCACACGCTCGGGCCCCCGAGGCCACCCTGGCACAGCCTGGCTGCCTCCTCAGTCCGCAGTCCCAGGCCCAGCTCTGGCTCCCCCCAGGCTGCCGCGTGGCCCTGCCACACCCACCCCGGACTCGGCTGTCACTCAGCTGCCCGCTGAAGCACACAGGGGTCGCTGGCGACTGTCACGCCCGGCCCACCTCAGCCCGCTGGGGCACTCCCGGCACTGGGGAGCACAGGCAGTCCCCTGCAGAGGCAGGACGCTGGGAGACTCATCAGAACACCCCGCAGTGTCCAGCTGGAGTAGACGGGGCTGCTGGGCAGCAGGGCCCCGACGGAAGTGCCTGAGAGCGTAGGGTGTGTAGGGGCAGGAACCCCAGGACGAGGGGACCCCAAAGCTAAGAGCTCCTCCAGCCAGTGGCAGGGTCCTGGCCCCACTGCACGGCTGCCCCTGCACACCCAGACCCCCGCGCCTCGCCTGGGGCTGGTCCTCCTGGCAGGACGAGCGCCTCGGGCCCTCTGGACAGGGCAACCCGGGAGAGGACAGGAGTGGCCGGAGCCACTGGACAGGAAAGACCTGGCCTGCCGCTGGGTTCTGTCTGCTGCCCCCAGGAGCCTCCCATGCGGTCGGCCCTCAGCCTCACGGCCAGCGCTGGCCCTGGGCAAGGCAGCCAGTCGCAAACCCCAGGCAGCGGGAGGGCGGTGGCCAGCTGAGGTGCCTGTGAGGGGCCCTCCCGACCCGCCCAGTCCCTGCACGTGCTCCGAGGAGGGGTTCCGGCCAGCAGACAGCCTGCACCCACTGTCCTTCAACCCCAGGCGAGGGCCTGGGAGACAGACGAACGGCGCCGGCGCGGCGCGGTGCGGCCAGGCTCACCCCCGGCAGGGCCCAGTGCTCCCAGCGCGGGCGCTTCAGCACCAGCACCTCCAACATCTTCCTGCCACTCTGCCTGCAGATGGCGCCATCCTGGTTGCGCCGCCACCTGCCAGAGGGAGCATGATGGGGGGGGTCAGCTTCCCCAAGCCCTGACCCCGCCTGAGGGCCCCGGACCCTCTACCCAGCACAGGTCCGGACCCTGTGGAGAACAGGTCCCGGACTGTGGAGACGCGGCCTGAGTCTGCCTGGGCGGGAAGGACCCCAGGCGCCTCCCTCAAGCCCGGGGCTGGGGTCTGCCTGGGACCCAGCGGGGCACGGTGCTCACTGCGTGATCACAGGGTGCAGCTGGTGGTTGGGCCCAAAGTAGCGGAGGCTCCCGCGTCCACGCAGCCCCGTGCGGCCCATGGGGTTCCTGGGGGGGACAGGGCTGGGCTCAGGAGGGTGACGGAGTCGGGGAGAGGGGCGCAGAAGGGGGTCCTGGCTGGGCTGTGCCAGAACAACGCCTGCTTTGCCAAGAGGCAAGCCCGGGGGAGTCGGGCAGGGGCCACACTCACAGGGGCAGCCCCTCCTGCACGGCGTAGGCCCCGTGGAAGCTCTGGCGGTCAGTCAGGCCGTCCACCGCATTGTAGCTGATCTTGGACCGAGGCTCCAGGGCACTGGGTGCAGGAGGAGAGGATGGGTGCTGGTGAGAGGGGAGTGGAGAGGGCGTAGGCTGCCCCCTCCCCCACAGCCTGGCCCACCCCACAGGCCATCTGCAGCCCCCTGGCCTCCCCAAGCCAGGAACGAAGCAGACGCTGGCCGGGTCTGTCCCTCAGAGGCGCCCCGGGCCCCCCGGAGACTCGCACTCACTCTCCCGTGGGGTCCGTGGCGGCCGTGTAGCAGGGGGGGTCGTAGATGGGGAACTCCGTCTGCAGGGAAGCGTGGCCCCCTCAGGTGTGTACCCAGGGGTGGAGCACCCAGCTGCGAGCTGGGGTGACTGAGGAAGGGGCTCAGCAAGGACCCCCATGCCCGGGGAAGCCGGGAGGGGGCAGGGGTGGGACTCAGCAGGAGGCAAGGAGTCCACGTGGGGAGAAGGCACCGGGAGCAACAGCCCAGAATGTTCCAGAAGGGCCAGCAGGCAGGGGCACCCCTCAGTGCCAGCACCCCCTTCCCTGTCCCTGGGGGGCTCCCCCTCTTCCACACCTGGAGCCCAGCGTGGAGGTGGAAGGGGTTGGGGATTCGGGGGAGGGGGTCAGGGATGGGGGTAGGGAGTACCAGGCCGGGGGGCGGAGCCAGGGTCGGAGGGGGTCAGGGATGGGGGCGGAGGGGGTCAAGGGTGGAGGCAGGGGGTCAGGGGCAGGGGGTCAGGGCCAGGGGCGGGGGCGTGCCAGGGTCCAGGGCGGGGGCGTGCCAGGGTCCAGGGCGGGGGCGTGCCGGGGTCAGGGCGGGGGCGTGCCAGGGCCAGCGTGGCTGTGCAGAGCCCAGGCCACAGCTCCCTGTGTGCCCTCTGTGCCTCAGCTGTGGGGCTGCAGCGACCCCTCCTGGCCCGGGCCGGGTTCTCACCTCCCAAGGCACCTTCTCGTTGGGCACGGGGAAGCGGGAGACGGGGCTGTCGGGGTAGGGCAGGTGCCGGGCGTTGATGTGGTAGCCGTCACCCAGTTCCTCCGCCTTCCTCCGGCTGCCAGCCTCTTCATCCGGCTCCTCCGCGGCCTTCTGGGGTGCTGGGAACAGCCACACGGACGTGAGGCACAGCCGAGCCCGGGGCCAGCGGGACGGGGGCTCCCTCTGCTGCCCTTGGCCCAAAGCTCCTGGGCCACCTCACCTCCCCAGAGCCAGACAGCCAAGCCGGCCACAAGTGGGCACCCCTGCCCGGGGCCTTGCACCGGGATGGTGTCCCCGGCCGGCCCCTGCCTCTGTGCCCGGCAAGGAGCAGAGCCCACAGGCTGCTGGCCACAGAGGCCCCCCAGTGAGCGTGGGCGGACGCGCCCTGGGGCCGCTCAGGTTTCTCTGCCAGCTGCAAGTTGAGGAGGACAGACAGCTGTCACTCAGCCCACCCAGGGACCAGGCCTGGGGTGACTGCAGGAGCTGCCCAGCCCCCGCCCATTGCAGGAGCCCAGCAACCTGGCCAGGTCGGGGGCAGGCTGCACCTGCATGCCCACAGCGGTGGAACAGGCCTGTGGGGCTCAGGCGCAGGTGCCCCCAAAGCCTCCCCCAGCCCAAGCAAGAGCCCCGCCAGCTGCCCCCAGACTCCACAGCTCACAGGCTGGCCCAAACCATCCACAGCACGGCCACGCTCACCCAGGGTGGGGACATCAGCCTCCGAGCCAAAGCCACTATCCCGCAGGGCCCTCACGATCCAGTGCAAGGCTCTGGCCGTCTGGGCCACCTGGAAGGCAAAGCCCAGGGCAGGTGGGTCAGCACCTGCTGCCCGCGCCCGGCCAGCAAGGCCAGGGCATTGCGTACACCCGGACGGAAAGAACAAGCCGCCGCCCCGCAGCCTGCACACTGACAGGATGTGAAGGAAGGGTGCTGTCCACACCCCTGCGGCTGGCAGGCAGCCACAGCCAGGGCAGACACGGAGCCAGGAACCAGCCTGAGGCCCACAAGGGACGCATCTGAACCTGGGGTCGGGGGGGAGCCTCCTCGGGGGTGGAGTCCTCTGCGCCCCCTCCCCAGGAAATAGCGACAAAGGCCGAGTGTGCAGCCACAGGAGCCACCATGATGCACCCAGAGACGCAGCTCGGTGGCCCCTCGGCCTACATGAGGTGTCGGTGAGGCGAGGACCCCAGGGAGCTCGCCGGGGCTCAGGGGGCAGGGCCGGGCAGGCAGACCCCATCACACAAGGGCTGGAGGCAGCAGCACCGGTGACACTGTGCGGACGGCACCCGGAAACCCAAGCGGGAGCCGGCGCTGGCTGCCTGGGGTGGGCAGGGGCTGAACGATGCTCAGTGTCAAGTGGACCAGTGGTGGTGAGGGGGTGCCTGGGGCTCCGCTGAGGTCTGCCCAGGGCACCCAGCTGCTGTGAGGCCGCAGAGCCGCCCTGCTCCAGCCTCTGGGCGAGGACGAGGGCCCGGCCTCGGCAGGACGGCGCCACCTGGTGGCCTCCTGCCCATGGACACCCTCGGTGCTGCCGCCCAGCCAGCGCACCACCAGCACCCTAAGGAGGCCCGAAGAGGGGAGCAGGGTTCCCGCAACGCGAGGGCAGCAGCGGCCACTGCGGGAGGCTTGGCTGGAGCTCAGGAAGGTCCTCCTCCGGCTGCCCGCGCAGACCTCTCTGCCTGCAACGCCGTCTTCACGCCGCCAGCAGGAAGCACCCGCCCCGCCCCGCCCCACCAGGGCCCGCCCACAACCCACCTGCTCCTCCAGGGAAGCCAGTCTCTGCTCCACCGAGCCCAACTGCTTCAGGGGGTCCACGTCCAGCAGGTCCACCATAGTGTCCACCCTGAAAGAGGGCACAGCTGAGCCGGCCGCAGCCAGGCCACGGCAGAGGCCTGAGGCCGGCTCTGCGGCGGTGGCTCTCACGTCCGTCAGCTTCCTCTTCACATGAAAGCTCCTCTGGCCCGGTGCCCCCTGCCCAGTGCCCGGTGCCCCCTGCCCCCTGCCCGGTGCCCCCTGCCCCCTGCCCAGTGCCCCCTGCCCCACGGGGAGGGGCCTCAGCGCACAGACTACCTGGGCTCCCAGGCCTCGCCTCGGAGGGTCGACAGGGAGAGAAGCGAGGACAGAACTGCACACACCTGAGCCACTCCCCTCGTTTGCCACCAAGTCACAAATGGCTGAGTCCCTGCTGGGCACGGCTGGGTGTGTGGAGGCGGGAGGGGGCGGGGCAAAGCTGTTGTTTGGGGCGTGTTTGCTGTTTGTCTTATTTTGCTACAACATAGGAATTTCACCCAACCCTGGCTCGCTGCGTTCATTTGTTTTCATTGGCACAGGCAGAGAGAGATCTCGCACTTGCTAATCCACTCCGCAAATGCCCGCAACAGCCAGGGCTGGGTCAGGCTGAAGCCAGGAGCCTGGACCTCAAGTCCGGTTCTCCCGCGTGGATGGAAGGGACCCGAGTACTTGAACCATCGCCTGCTGCCCCCGGGGCGTGCGTAGCAGGGAGCTGGGACTGCCAGCACAGGCAGGGCTCAGACCCGGGCCCTCCGAGGGGGCACGAGCACCCGTCCAGAGCTGTGTTTGCGGTGGAGCACCCGTCCCAGGTTCTGTCGGCTCTTCCCGCCCACGCGCGGCCTGAGGCCCCATGTCAGCTCCTGTGATAGCGTCAGAAGCATTTCAGAACCGGCCAGCGTCGCGGAGGAGACCTCTAAACAGTCGAAGAGAGCACCCCACGGAAAGACTGGCCGTTTGTCCGGCTCGCTAACACACGAGAGCGACTTCCCGCCCGCCTCGTCCGCCCAGCGCCCGGATCGTGCCGGGCACTTTCCGTGCTCCCCATGGCACCACTCACTAGGAGATGCGCAGACCCCAGCCGCCGGCCCTGCCGCGTGCTCGGCTCAGCCACGAGGCAGCGAGTCCTGGCACGGCACAGTACAGCAGCCCCGCCCCGGGCCTCACACCTTTCACCAGGCCACAGGGAGCAGGCAGCTCGGCCAGGGGGCCTGCTAAGGGCTGCGGAAACCAGGGCTTCTAACCAGCCCGAGGGACAGCTCAACACCCCAGGCGCCAGGCCAGCTCTGTCGCCATCTGCAGGCCCATCTTGGTGTTCTGAGCTCCTTCCACCCCAGGCCGGGGCTCCGGCATCAGACAGCCCTGAGGCTCCTGCAGCTGCGAGGTCCGGGGCAGGCGGGGCTCGGAGCTGGCGTCCGGCGCCCGTTTCTTCGGGTGCAGCCTCGTTCCTTAAGGCAGGACACTGCAATGTCAGGGGCTCACCCTAAATCCAGGCTGCCTCTGGGGTCTCCACTTACGCCTCAGTAGAGCAAGATGGTCCAGCGGCCGCGCCCAGTCACAGGGCCCTGCCACTCAGTGGTCCTGGCCATCTCGCGCCGACCCTGCTGGTCATCAGCATGGCCAGGGCCTCCCAGCAGCAGGGCTGTGTCATGGACGTTCCCAGAAACACCCCGAGCCCAGCCCCGGCCACAGCCACGGTCCAAAGTCCAATGACACCAGACAAGGCCATCGGTGGAGGTCGCTCTTGGCCAGGGAAGGTCTGAGAAGGTGCTCGGAGGTCACAGGCACCCCAGAAACTGGACATCGAGGCTGAGCCGGCCTGCAAACCAGCCACCCCAGGGCCCTGCGACCCTGCTGCGCCAGGGCTAGCGGCAGCTCCAGGTCACCGGGGAGCGTGTGGGACTCTGTCCCTGCCCTCACGGAGCTCACACCTTCATCCAACCAACCCAGCAACACGCCGGCCCACTCACGCACAACCAGCAGCCCACACTTGGAATTTTAAAAGAGCAAGGTGTGGGGACAGAGGTGAAAGGCACGGAAGTTCTCTGATGAAGTGACACGTGAAAGACAGGTGACAGCAAGTCCCGCCTCCCCGGGGAGAAGCTTCCCAAGCAGAGGGCATGCCAAGGGCTGAACTTACTGTCTGGCGCCCAACTACCGCCAACAGGGCATGTGTGTCTGGCCCACTCAGTGTGGGGCCTGTGAAGGACCTTGGCCATCAGCTTCACTCCGAGGTCCTTACCACGTCAGTAGCAGCAGTAGCACTCTCACCACCATCATCATCAACACCACCATCACCACCCTCACCACCATCATCACCCTCACCACCATCATCACCATCACCACCACCATCACCACCCTCACCATCATCACCACCACCACCACCACCACCACCATCACCACCACCACCACCATCACCATCACCATCATCACCACCACCACCACCACCACCATCACTACCATCACCACCCTCACCACCACCATCACCACCATCATCATCACCACCACCATCACCACCATCATCACCATCATCACCCTCACCACCATCATCATCACCACCATCATCTATCATCATCACCTTCACTACTACCATCACCTTCATCATCATCACCACCATCACCACCCTCACCACCCTCACCACCATCATCACCACCATCATCACCACCACCATCACGATCATCACCACCACCATCACCATCATCACCTTCACTACTACCATCACCTTCATCACCATCACCATCATCATCACCACCACCATCACCACCATCACCACCATCATCACCATCATCACCAGCACCATCACCACCATCACCACCACCATCATCACCATCATCACCATAATATGATCACCACTATCACCATCACCAATGACCTTCATCATCACCATCCTCACCTCCATCATAACCACCATCACTACGTCACCCTCCCCCTCCTCACGACCATCAGCACCCTCCCCATCCTCACCACCACCATCGTCATCTTCACCATCATCTCCATCCTCACATCATCACCCTTGTCACCACCCACAGCACGAGTGAGGACGAGAGCAAAAGCATAACCACCGTGCTGGCCAAGCACTGGCCACGGCTCGAGCATAACCTGTGCCGGCGCTGTACTAGCCCAAGCCCAGCAGCCCGCAACAGCAGCAGCTGACCCATGCCACTGTGGTCGGCAGCCAGAGATCAGGTGAGGCAGGTGAGGGACCACAGAGGCGGGGCGTCCGTCCATGCTCCCCCTGCCCCAGGACCCCCTCTCCATCGCCTGCAGGAGCCCTGCCTCCTCCTCCCTCCCTCACTGAGGGGCTGGCGCCAGGCGGGGGACACACACTGACAGCAAGCCCAGAGGCCAGCTGTCCCTGGGGTGCCTGCCTGGCTGTGGGGTCGGGCGAGGAGAGAGGGGGCACAAAGACCTACCTGGGGAGGGGGCAGTGTGAGAAAACCGAGGGAGGATGGAGAGGGCGGCGCCGAGCTCCGGGGCTGGGCGGGGGCTGGGCAGGCTGTGCACACCCACTTCCCCAGGCGTGTGCCTCCGCCCGGCCCCACTCAGCCCGCCACGGCTCGCCCTCCCGGGCCCCTGCTGGCACCGGCCGGCTCCCGTACCTGCTGCTGATGTCCTGGATCCTGTGCTCCGGGCTCTGCCTGTGCTGCGACTGCTGGCTCTGCAGGTAGTTCTCCTTCAGGTACATCTCCCAGGACAGCAGCTCAGCCTCCTCGGTTTTCTCCAGCGTCTTCTCTGCGGGGGCCGGGCACCGGGCACCACCGGGGTCAGGGTCCGCACACGCACCGGGCAGCCAGGGCCGGGCCGGGGGAGCTGCCGCGCCCACCCCCTGCGCCGGAGTGCCCGGGACTCACTGAGCTTCCTGCGCGGCTTGGCCCGGGCCTTCAGGAAGACCCTCCTGAGCAGGAGCTGCAGGTGGCTGAGCAGGATGAGCGGGGGCGGGGCCGGCGGCCGGCCGTGGTACTCCTCGATCAGGTCGTGGCGCTGGAACTTCCAGATCTGGTCCGTGTGCTCCTGCACCTGCTGGAACGTGTAGCTGCCGGGGCGAGAGGCAGGCAGCACCGTGAGGGGTCTTCTGGAGCCTCGGGGGGCCGTCCCAGGACGGCAGAGCCCAGAGCCCAGCACACCGTGGGGGGCAGCGCAGTACCGGCCAGGACCCAGCAAGCTGCAGAGCTGCCAGTCCCCTGGGAGCTGAGCACACGCAGGGTGAGCGCCTGCAGCTCCCAGGTTGGACAAAGCTCACGGGCACGGAAGACAGTGCGTGTCTGTCGGGGGAGGGGCACTGTGTGCCTTGAGCTCAGAGAGGAAGGGGCTCATCCGGGCTCTACCGAGCACAAGGACGGGTAGGTGGGCATCCTGGGGGTGGGGCTCTCGGCACAGCGGGAGAGGCCAGGGCGCAGAGGCCACAGGCGTGAAACGCACGGGTATGCACACACATACACGCACACACATGCATACACACACGCACACACACAGGAACGCACACACACACATGCGCACACACATGCATACATACACACGCACACACAGGAACGCAGACACACACATGCGCACACACATGCATACATACACACGCACACACACAGGAATGCAGACACACACATGCACACACACATGCATACACACATACATGCACACACAGGAACGCAGACACACACATGCATGCACACACACACACAAACCCTCACTGCCGCGGGGACAGGGCCCTGCCATGCCCAAGCCTCTGCCCCAGGGCTCCGGCCCACGTGGGGGCTCTGTGTCCGGAGATGCTAGGACAGAAAAGGCCACTGAGTGGAGAGGGAGAGAAGCAGGGCCTGACCAAGCCAGGGTGAGGGGTCTGCATGAGGGTCTCCATGCGCTCTGTGGGCCAGGAGGGCTTTCTGGGGGGATACGGGGTGTGGCAGGAGAGGTGGGGACCCCGGGGGCCATCTGTCAGGGCTGCGGCCAGGAGCCAGCCCCTCATTCCCCCCTGCCCCCCACCTCCACCACCAGCAAGCGCTCTCTGCTTCACAAAGACAGCAAATACTCTCGAAGCCCTAGCCAAGACGGGATGCTTCCAGACGCCAAGGATGGGGTCGGCGCCGAGAGACAGCCGGTGAAGCCGCCACCTGCCGCCCGGCGATCCCAGCGACCCCGGCATCCCGCAGGCTCCACCTCCAGCCCCGCTCCCTGCTCATGGCCTGGGAAGGCAGCAGAGGGTGGCCCAGGTGCTTGGGGCCCTGCTCCCGTGCGGGAGACCCGGATGGAGCCCCCGGCCTCAGCCTGGCCCAGCCTGCCACTGTAGCATCTGGGGAGGGCACGGGGATGAAAGACCCTCTGTCTCTTTCTCTCCCTTGCTCTCCTGCCTGCCAACAACAAAAACCAAGGGTTCCCAGAAAACCCTAGAAACGCCCTTCCCCAGGGCCTGGCTCGGGGCTGCCCGGCCTCCTGCCTCCGCTGCCGCTGCCCCGTCCGCCTGCCAACCTCCTGCCTCCCTCACACCACCCTGCGCTGACACTGCAGCACCCCGATAATCCTGGACAGGCCCTTAACTCACCCATCCCCGCGGGCTCAGGGGACCAGGATGTGCACATCCCTGGGGCCCAGCTCCCCACTGGGCACACAGCACAGTGACGCCACAGCACCCCCAGGTGTGCCCACGGGTAGCTGCCCAGCGGCCAGGCGCACAAGGAGCAGCGGGGCTGAGAAAGCCCTCACGGTGCTGGAGAACCAGACCCCAACTCCAGGGAGACGCCCCGAGGAAGCTGCAGGCCGGCGCGGCCAGAGGTGGGCAGCAGGCGCAGCAGGGACACGGCTGTGGGCAGCCAGCAAGTTCTGGGGCGTGCACTGAGTCACACGGCGTCCCCACAGCCGCTCAGCAGGAACGGGGCCCACCGCGGCCTGCAGGGAGCGAGAAGGCGCCGGGCCCCGGGCCCCGCCCACCGGCGCTCACTTGAACATGGCGATGAGCAGGTTGAGCAGCAGGATGTTGGTGAAGAGCAGGTAGAGGCAGAGCAGGGTGACCGTCAGCCACTGCGGGAAGGCGGGCAGCTGCCGCGTCTCATCGCTCTCGGGGCACTTGGGCTTGTAGGGGTCGGTGCCATTGGGGCTGCACTGGTCCAGGTTGAAGTCCACGCCTGGCATTGGCAAAGCCGAGAGAGTGGAGTCACGGGGGTGCCTGGCCACCCGGTCACCACAGAGGGTCCCCAGGACACGGGGCACCTCGGGAGCCCGGGCTCCTGGCAGCTGGCTCCGAGGGATACCCCAAGCCGGAGCTGCCCCAGGCTCTCCCCGGACCCCAGCCAGGGCTCAGCAGAGGACACAGATGCAGCCCCAGGAGCTTAGCTCGGTGGGAAAGGATCGGCAACCATTCACAGCCATCACAAAGAGCAGCGAGAACGGCAGCGGCCGCCGTGGGGAGCGCATCAGAAGTCAGCCAGCTGAGCAATGCGATGCGAACGTGTCCCCAGCTGTGGCGCTGAAACCGCCGAGGAGGGGCCGGCTCTGGTGTAGCCGGTAAAGCTGTGCCTGTGACGCCAGCATCTCACGCCAGCACTGGTCCTAGTCCTGGCCATCCAGGACTTCCCATCCAGCTCCCTGCTAGTGCACCTGGGAAAGCAGTGGAAGATGCTCAAGTGTTTGGGCCCCTGCACCTCTGTAGGGACCTGGAAGACGCTCCTGGCTCCTGGCTTTGAATTGGCGCAGCTCCAGCCATTTGGGGAGTGAGCCAACGGATGGAAGACCTCTCTCTGTGTCTCTATTACTGTGCCTTTCAACGGGAGGGAGTGAGGGAGGGAGGGAAGGAGGGACACAGATGGCTTCCCAGGTGAATCATCCAGGTGTTGAAGGCGGAGCTTAGCCCAGGCCTCCACAAACTCTTCCCAGCCAGTGTGTGGGAGCAGCGGGACCCTGGCACCCAAACCAGACTGGCGCGTTCCAGACAGCACAGACCCACGGCCCATGTGAAGCCAGTGCAAGCAAGTGAACTGAGCAACCTGGAGGAAGTCCCACGACGTGACAAGGGAGCTGCATCAGAGGAACTCAGCCAGCCACATGCCATGTCCACCGGCCACACACCACATCCACCGGCCACACGTCACACCAACTCCAACTGGCCATGTGTCACCGGCCACGTGCCACGGACACGTGCCACATACCATGTCCACAGCACGAAGCACAGAAGCCACAAGGATGCTTCCCCAGGGGCAGACAAGGCAAGCACCCCGGGGGCCAGGGACAGGAGAATTCCTTCTACCCGATAAAGGACACTCGTGAGGCCTTGCCCAGCCTCGCCCTGCCCCGGGGGGCGCCCCCAAGCCAGGAGCCAGGCAGAGACTCGGCTCTGGATCGTTCTACTCCCAGGTTCCAGGCAGGATGACTAGGAAGGGACAGGACAGGCATCCAGCCTGGAACGGAACCCGTGAGGTCCCGTGCGCAGGTGACGTGGTCCTGTGTAGGACACCCCCGCCAAACCCCGACAGAGCACAGAATGCATCACGGTTTCAATGCAAAACACCACGTGCTTCACGGGGGATTCAACATTGAAAATGAAGACGGCCGGCAACTCTATTCAGAATGACGTGGAAAAGCAGGAAATCCTTGGGGATGCGTGACGTGGAAGACGGCAACACGCGGCTCAGAGCAAGGTCTAGGGGCACGGGGACCTGTGCCGTGGTCAGAGTCCCCCACGCCTGAGAGCTGGCGCAAACTCCCTGCGGGTCCAGCGGACTCAGAACAACCTCGAAAGAATGAAGTTGGACGACTCACGCTTCCCAGCACCAACTTACTGCAAAGCTACAGAGCCCCTGCCGACAGGGCCCGACCCCAGGGACGGACACACTGACCCACCAGCACCCAGGGATGGACACATGGACCCACCGGCTCCTAGGGACAGACACACGGACCCACCAGCACCCAGGGACAGACACATGGACCCACCGGCTCCTAGGGACAGACACACGGACCCACCAGCACCCAGGGACAGACACATGGACCCACCGGCTCCTAGGGACAGACACACGGACCCACCAGCACCCAGGGACAGACACATGGACCCACCGGCTCCTAGGGACAGACACACGGACCCACCAGCACTCGGGGATGGACACACGGACCCACCAGCACCCGGGGATGGACACACAGACCCACCAGCACTCGGGGATGGACACATGGACCCACCAGCACCCGGGGATGGACACACAGACCCACCAGCATCTGGGGATGGACACACAGACCCACCAGCACCCGGGGATGGACACACGGACCCACCAGCACCCGGGGATGGACACACAGACCCACCAGCACCCGGGGATGGACACACGGACCCACCAGCACCCGGGGATGGACACAGACCCACCTGCACCTGGGGACGGACATGCAGACCTATAGCACAGCGTCCAGACTCGTCAAGCAAACCCCCAGGCGATGGCCAGCTGTGGTTCCGCAGGGCGGGGACAGGGCAGTGAAGAAAGGCCACCCCCCACGGGCTGAGGAGGGACCCACAGCACACCGCGTGGAAAAATCCGCTTAACTGAATCGAAGGCTGCCACAGAGCCGGGGCCGTAAAACTCTCAGAAGAGGAAAACACAGCGCGAGCCACAACCGGCGCTCAGCCGAACGCTTCTCACCTCCGACGCCCGGGCTCAGGCACGGGGACACCGACGGCCGACGGACTTCGCCACAACACGAGGCGCTGGCTCCTCGGGGAGCCCAGGGAAGCGGGGGCGGGGCACAGGAAAACCGCTTCCCAGCAGCCCCGGCCTCACGTGGGGCCCCCATGCCCGCCAAGCAGCCCTCTCGCCACGGAAGCTCGGCGCCCTGAGCGCTGGAGGCAGAGACCCCACCCCACCGCGTGGGGAGAGCGGGCAGCCACGGGGCCTCACGTGCTGCCACGGACACACAGGGGGCGCAGCGGGGCAGCTGCAGGTGCCCGTGTCCGTCTGAGCACTGGGTTTGATCCCTGACCCTGGCTCCCGGTCCCAGCTCCCTGCCACTCTGCACCCTGGGAGGCAGCAGGTGGGCTTCAAGTAGTTGGGTCCCTGCCACCCACGTGGGAGCCCTGGACCAAGTGCCCAGCTCCCAGCCCCAGCTGATGTGGGCATTTGGAGAGCGAACCAGCAAATGCTCACGGCCCACTGGTGCTGCCCCAGAGCGGCGGGGAGGGGAGGAGAGGACCAGGCAGTACTGAGTGTTGGGGCCGCTGGCGGCTGACACCCAGTGCCCAGGCCACACCGCGCCCACCTCTGATCTCAGCTCGGTGCATTCCGGGCCCCCCGGCAGGCACCCCCTCCCCAAAGGAACCACACAGGTCCCCTCGCTCTCCTCCATGCAGGCGTCACAACCCCGGGTCGACGCTGACCACCCCATAGGCCACAGGGGCAGCAGCTGGGCCCAGCCCTACCGTCGATGTAGGCGGGGATCTGGCCAAAGATGGTGAGGTAGGAGTGGTAGACGGCGCCCCGGAAGATCCAGTCCACACGCCTCTCATTGTGGATGAGGATGGCCTGCTTCGCCACCCCGAAGGACACTACCCACACGGCCAGCAGGAAGAGGAAGAAGAAGACGTCCTTCATCTGCCAAGACAGCGGCCGCCGCTGCAGCTCCCGCCACAGTGTGCACGGGGAGCAGCCCTGAGCGCTGGGTGCCCCCAAGGCGATGAGGGGCCCCGGGGGCGCCTGCAGCCGGATCAGGGGTCAGCCAAGAACCAGGAGCTGTGAGATCAGGAGGAGGTGGCATGCGGGCTGCGCAGGGCACCGGAGGGGCGGGCTGGGGGACTCGGGGCCCTGGGCGGTGTCCCCCGGGGACGCGTCCCCTCACCATGCGCCTCAAAATGATGATCTTGGGCCCCAACGTCTTGCTGACGGTGAAGATGTGCATGAGCCGCAGGCAGAACATGATAAAGGCCAGCGAGAGGACCACGCGCCCGGGGTACAGCGTGGCTGGGATGAGCCTGGGGGCGGGGGGCGCAGTGAGCCGTCTCAGCTCCCTCGCCAGCCATGGCCCCAGGACCTCGCTGTGTCCAGTCTGGGTGGGAGGTTGAGGGCAGAGCCCTGGGGACACGATGGGAACACGGCAGGCGAGGAGGTGTGGCCAGGCCCTCTGCTGGTTGGGAGCGGCCACAGCCTCACAGGGACATGAGGCCTCAATGACACCAAGTGACACCCATGGGGGTGACCTGGGGGCCCCAGTAGCACGCGCACCTCCCCCCCATGAACAGCCCACGGCTGCACACCTGCAGGTCAGCCCTGGATGGACCCCAGCCCGCCCACGGCCGTGCACTTTCAGGTCAGCCCTGCCACGAACAGCCCACGGCCACGTACCTGCAGGTCAGCCCCGCCACGAACAGCAGGATGGCAGCAACGTCCAGCTTGTTCCAGAAGCTGCTGAAGTACGAGGCCGCCATCTTCATCAGCCCGTACTCGTCAGGGCCACAGAGGAGCTGCAGAGAGCATGCCATTACCAGAAACCCTGCCCTCGGGGCAAGGGAGCCCAGGGAGTGCCCGCCCCCTGCGCCCCATGCTCCCGGGGGGGGGCCCGAGAGGGGAGGGGCAGCCGGGACAGTGGGGGAGCCCAGCTGCGGGCAGGTGGGCCAGCGGGAGACACAGGCTCAAGCACAGGACAAGTCGGTCTCCTCGGGGTCTCGGGGGCGTGGGGGACGCTGGACCCCATGGCAGGGGCGTGGCCACAGCGGGAGGCTGTGTAGGGCCAGGGCTGAGCTGCATTCGCCAGCCCCTCGGTCAGAGCGCTCATCCCAGCCCCGGCTGCTGCACTCCACATCCGGCTCCCCTCTCCTGGCCTGGGGAGGCGCTGGACGACGGCCCCGTGACGGAGTCCTTGCCACCCCCCGGGGGCCTGGCTGCAGCTCCCGGCTCCTGGCTTCAGCCTGGCCCAGCTCTGGCTGTTGCAGTCACTGGGGGGTGAACCAGTGGACAGATCTCACCCCTCCCTCTCTCTCCCTCTCTCTCTGTTCTCTACCTTTCAAATAAATAAGAATAATCTTTTTAAAAATACACGAAAGCAAGAGGAGAGTGTGGCAGGGCCAGGGCCACGGCCCACCTGAGCCCACAGGCCTCCCAGGGCCGACAGGCAGGTGCACACCCCACCCCACCTGCTTCGTGGCAGAGGGAGGCTGAGCGGGGCCTCATCCCAGCCCGAGGACATCCCAGCCGGGAGACAGCCAGGTGACCCAGCGAGACCCCCTGCGTTGGCCCTCGCCTCAGCCCCTGGGGTCCCCCCCGAGGCCTGGCAGCGTCCCGCCTGACAGTTTTTGTGTGCCAGGGGTCTGGGGGCCTGCAGTGTGCCCTGGGGTGGGGCCCACACCACATGGAACCAGCTTGGCCTCTGGAGGGGCTGAGAGCAGGGTGGCCACACAGGCTGTGGTCCCATCCACAGGACACCAAAGCCAGCCCACGGGGCCGTGTCACTCTCCCGCTCGGAGGACTGAGCAGTGCCCACACCCAGGATCCAGAGCTCTCCCGGGCCCAGCCTGAGCTGGACCCTGAGTGCCACAGCTCTCAACAGGCCTGAGCCCACTGGGCGAATTCTCAAGCCCGAAGGTGGCCATGGGGACCCCAATGCATGGCAACGCCCCTCGCCAGGTGGGGGACACACAAGTGAGGGCTTCCTGTGGTCGGATGAGGCTTCAGGCATCAGAGCTGAGTGGGGAGGGAGTGGGGGGACGGAACCGAGGGGCCCCCGGGGGAGAGGCCTCGGTCCCACTCCAGGACCTGGGTGAGGCTCAGTGGGGACGGGCACTCGGCCAGGCCCCCCCCAAAGCGCTGTGGCACCCGGCCGGCCCGCACCTGCCGCATCTCCTCACACACGAGCGAGAGGAGCCAGAGGTAGACGAGGTACTCCCAGTAGGAGGGCGTGGGCTGGAAGTCCACCATGAGCACGTAGGCGAAGAGGCAGAGGAAGGCGAAGTAGGACAGAGTGTTCAGGTGGAAGACGACCACGGGCGCGGTGAAGAAAGCGTGGGCGCGGGCCAGGCTGCTTGGGGCCTGCAGGCTCTTCTCCCTGCCGGTGGCACACGGGGCGCCGTGGGGCTGGGGCCCCAACACCGCCCACGGGGAGCTGTGCTGGGGCGTCCCGCCTTGGCTCCTGTACACTCCCGTGTCCTGCCACAGCCACTCGCTCTCAGGGGCTGCAGGCAAGGGAGAAGCTTCTGGATCCCGGCCCCCAGCCCTCAGCCCCCGCGCACCTGAAAGACACCAGCCCCGTGAAGACCAGCGGGAAGGCCACCATGCACAGGGCCAGCCGCCACAGCCCGTTGTCCACGCACAGCTGGCCCCACCACACCTTGGTCAGGAAGGCCTGCGGGGGCAGGCGGGGCCTCAGGACAGTGGCCGCTGACCCCAGCCCGCACACCCTGCCCCCACGGGAAATCCCACTCCCATCCGGGCCCTGTCCTCCACGGCCGCAGGTCCTGGCCCCTCTGTGCTCTGTAGGCTCGGCAGGGGGCTCTGGCCCAGGCCCGGCCCTGGATGTGATAGAGCCTGGGGAACGAGGTGACAGCACGAAGTCGAGCTGCAGGGCTCCAGCGTCCAGGGACACTCAGCTCCAGCCAGGCCCCACGGAGGACCCAGACGCAGGGCAGGGAGGACACCGTCCCTCCCGATGTCCCCAGAAGGGGGCGCTGACGTGGCTCCAGGGCCACCGTGGACTGTCCCCGCTCCCTGCAGGAGACACCCCTGTGCACGGAGCGCCACCTTCCCCCCTGATTGCTGGGCTGTGGCCTCCTCATGGGCAGCGTGGGAGGAGCCTGTAGCCATGAGCAGGTGACTGCCCGTCAGGTGCCAGCCCTGGTCGCCGGAGGCCCTGATTCACATGTGAGTACCTGCACCATGTGTGTGCATGTGTGCACATGCGTGTGCATGCATATGTGTATTTGTGTGTGTGC
The DNA here is from genome assembly GCF_051225735.1 of Oryctolagus cuniculus. Taxonomy (NCBI): domain Eukaryota; kingdom Metazoa; phylum Chordata; class Mammalia; order Lagomorpha; family Leporidae; genus Oryctolagus; species Oryctolagus cuniculus. The sequence goes on from NC_142870.1 coordinate 2,019,662, forward strand.
GTGTGTGTGCCTGTGTGTATGCGTGTGTGTGCTTGTGTGTGTACATGTATGCTTGTGTGTATGTGTCTATGCATGTGCATGTGTGTATACATGTATGTGTGTGCATGCATGCGTGTGTGTATGAGTGTGCTTGTGTGTACATGTATGTGTGTGTGCATCTATGCATGTGCGTGTGTGTGCGTGTGTGTATACATGTATGTGTGTGCATGCATGCATGTGCGTGTGTGTGCGTGTGTGTATACATGTATGTGTGTGCGTGCATGCATGTGTGTATGTGTGTGTATACATGTATGTGTGTGCATGCATGCGTGTGTGTATGAGTGTTCTTGTGTGTACATGTATGTGTGTGCATCTATGCATGTGCATGTGTGTGCGTGTGTGTATACATGTATGTGTGTGCATGCATGCGTGTGTGTATGAGTGTGCTTGTGTGTACATGTATGTGTGTGCAACTATGCATGTGTGTGCATGCGTGTGTGTATACATGTATGTGTGTGCGTGCATGCATGTGTGTGTGTGCGTGTGTGTGAGAAGGAGGCTGAGACCCCGTCGAAGCAGGCTCTGGAAGAGTCACCTGGGTGCCCCCGTGGGACATGAACTTCATGTCCTTGGCCTCCAGGGCCAGCTGCAGGCAGGTGGTCTTGCCCCAGGCCTCGGACACGCGGGTCAGCAGCTTCTGGGCACTCTTCTCTTCTTTCCGGTAGCACTCGGTGAAGACCCCTGGGCAGGAGGGAAGAGCCGAGTCACGACCCTGCCAGGTCCCTGGGGACAGGGGCGGGGCCCAGGCCAGGGTGGGAACGTGGGGCTGGATTCCCGAAGTGCCCATCCCAGGGGCCGGGCCCCAGGGTGACAACCCGGCACCTGCCCCATGGGCTCACCGACGGCCCTGTGCTCAAACTCGTCGGCCAGAGCCTGCATCTCCTCCAAGGTGTCCGTGTCCTCCTCCTCCTCGGACAGCGCCTTCAAGATCTTGCTGCAGGCCAAGGCGGCCACAGTGCAGTCCCGGCTCTGGGGGCCCAGGGTAGCACAGTGAGGACACGCAAGGCCCACGCCGGCTCGCCCAGGCTGGGGACCCGCCACTCCGCCCGGGGGCAGTGGGGCGACAGCAGTGAGCTGCGACAGCCCCAGCCCATGCACACAACTGGAGTCGCCCTCTCTGGTGGACTGTCCACTCTGCCTGCACGGTCTGCCCGATGGGCCTCAGGACTACAGCACCGCCTGGCCAGCCTGGGCTCAGCCAGCTTCGGTCCTGGAGAGGAAGAACCCACCCCTGCCCAGGGCTCAGCTGTGCCTTCTCCAGCCCTGGGCACCCGAGTCCCTCCTGGTGTCTCCACCCCCTGGCCCGCCCTCACCCCGCGGCCGAGAGCTGCCCATGGTCCCCATGCGGCTGTGCCCCAGGGAAGCGGCTGTCCTTACCTGAGCCCAGATGATGCCAGCCAGCTCCTGCCGGTTCTGGACAACAGCCCAGATAAGAAGGTCACGGACCGGGTCCATGGTGAAGGTGATGTGGTCTGATGTGCGCTTCTGTAGGTTCATTCCCTGCACCTGAAGGACAGCCACACTCACAGTCCTGCCCACCGCCCTGGGGCCCCGCCCATACCCCTGGAGTCCCGCCCACGGCTCTGGAGTCCCCGCCCACAGCCCTAGGGCCCTGCCCACAGCCCCGGAGTCCCACCCACGGCCCTGAAGTCCCACCCACAACCCTGAAGTCCCACCCATGGCCCTGGAGTCCCGGCCCACAGCCCTAGGGCCCTGCCCACAGCCCTGGAGTCCCACCCATGGCCCTGGAGTCCCTGCCCACAGCCCTAGGGCCCTGCCCACAGCCCTGGAGTCCCTGCCCACGGCCCTGAAGTCCCTGCCCACGGCCCTGGAGTCCCCACCCATGGCCCTGGAGCCCCACCCATGGCCCTGGAGCCCCGCCCACGGCCCTGGAGTCCCCGCCCACGGCCCTGGGGTCCTGGGGAGCCTGGGAGTGCAAGTCCCAATCCAGCTCCTACCCTCTGGATCACCCCCGGGGTCTGTTGGGGTGCAGGCCCCGCCCTCTCAGGATCACCCCCGATGCTGAGCGCTGCCACTGCCCTTTCCACCACCCCCAGGTCGGTCTCGTGCACACCGAAGTTCTGACAACCACTGTTCTGGAGACATCTAGAAGCATCTAGAAGGTGGAAGGGCCCTCGGCTCATGCCAGCCCTAGCTTCCTCCGTCTTCCTGCTGCCGACACGAGGCTGAGCCCCTGGGGGCCCCGCACAGTGAGTCCCACAGGGGAGACCATGGTGCCCCACGGCTCCAGCGCCCAGAAATCGTGTCTGGACCGACCGTTCCCAGGGGAGAGGACGTATCCCCCACATCACACGCGAAGCCACACTGTCCGCGGTTGCAGAAATGTCCTGAAGGCTTCTCTTTATAAGGAAACCGACCCGCTTCTAGGCCGCAGCACAGCCAACTGAACTTCTGCTTTGAACCTGCCTACACACGTTCCCGCCCAGCACCTTAAGGAAACCTCAAATCCCGACGGCAGGACCCCGGGGGCCGGCGCCTGAGACGCAGGCATGGCGCCCGTGAGAGCACCAGATCTGGTCCCAGCTGCTCCACTTCTGACCCAGCTCCCTGCACCTGGGAGCACAGCAGGAGACGGCCCGGGCGCTTGGGCCCCGCCACCCACATGGGAGACCCGGATGGAGCTCCCGGCTCCTGGCTTCCTCCCCGCCCAGCCTGGCCGTTGTGGCCATTTGGGGAACCTATCTCGTGTGTGTGTGTGTGTGTGTGTGTGTGTGTGTATAAAACTCTGCCTTTCAAATAGATAAACCAGTCCTTAAATGAAGAGGAGGAGGAGCAGCCGTGTCGTCCTTCGTCTGGGACAACGGACAGACTGAGAGCCTTAGAGGAAATGGACCGTTTTCTAGCAAGAAAAAAAAAGTGACCTGAACCTGACAGGCGACAGAAACAACTGGGAAAGAAACAGAGGAAACCGCCAAAGTTTTCACCCGAACCAGACTGGGCAGGGGACTCGGCCACGAGAGCCGGTCCGGGGCAGAGAGAGAGAAAACAGCTTTCCAGGGTTCCGCAGAGTCCCCGAGTCCAGCCGCAGTCGGAGGCAGGCTGCCGGCGGCGAGACCCGAAAAGCTGGCCAAGGAATCCGGCCTGGCATCACCCATGGCTGTGCCGCGGGCGGAGGAGGAAGCCAGGCCCGAAGCCCAGCCACAACCGGGGCCCTACAGCAAAGCACGGTGCTGTGCTGTGCAATACCCACCCACGCCAGCGGGGGGAGCTCCGCAACACAGACTGAAACAGCAGCAGCGCTCCCAGCCCCAGACCTCAGGGATCCCGAGGGGCGGGGGTCGTTCCTGGCCTGTCCACTCGAAGGCCCCAGGACTCCTGGGGGCCAGACCCCGGCTCAAGGCAGAGGGGGTCGCTCCCCACGCGAAATCTTTGAATTGTGAGCCGCTAAAATTCCTATGGGGAGGCCCAAACCCTCAACGTGGCTGCAGGATTGGAAGTCTTGGGGTGCGGCCCCCATCCCGTAGGAGGAAGAAGACCCCGGGAGCTCCTCCCACACGGCCACAGCGGAAACCACCCGACAGGCACCCCAACTTCCCAGCGCAGCCCCCAGCGCCGCGGCGCCCGTTTCCCTCTCAGAGCCCAGGCCGGATCGCTGGACCACGAACGTGGGCGGGGTTGTCACCAGCACGTACTTTGGGCTTGTTGGGGGACACCAACAGCCGCCGCGAGCGCTGGCGGTCGTTGTGGCCGGGCCCCGGGTACAGGAGCTGCGTGAAGTCGCCGAGCAGCTCGCGCAGCACCTGGGCCACGTGGTGCATGATGTGCAGGGTGTCCTCGGGACCCTCGTCCTGCACCTTCTTCAGCTTGCGGTTGAACAGGCAGGACTTGAGGTTCTGGTAGAGGCGGCACAGCGTGTCACAGCTGGCGAAGTCCGTTAGCTGCACCCCGTGCTCCAGGAAGAGCTTGACAAACTCGGGCTTGTTGGAGATGAGGGCGTCCTCCAGCATGGGGTACAGATCTGAGGGCTGAGAGCCGGCCCGTGTGGGTGACCCCGCAGGGGGTCCACACGCAGCCACCTCCCGGGGCAGCCCCCAGGGCCCTACCTTCCACTGCCACTCGTCGGTGAAGATCTCGCTGCGGGCGATGTCCACACGGTTCCAGGCCACTGCCAGCTTCAGCTGGTGGACCCAGTTCTCGTGGCCAAAGTGGTCCTGGCTCCGCGAGGCTGTGGGGAGGAGCTTGCGGGTCAGGGGCTTCACGCTGGGGGCCCGCCACGGCACCCCTGCGAGACAGACGCCCCTTCAGCCCACCCCCGCTCCCCCTGCCCGGCTCCTCCACGCCCAGCAGCAGCAACATCAGGAAACAGCCCCACGGCGGCTCCCTGGAAGGCAGGATTAGCTCAGAGATCCGGGAGCCACAGAATGTCCTCACCACTCGGCTGCGACCGCCTCCTGGCCAGGGCTCAGGTGCGGCTGAAGGGGGGGACTCTGGGGCTCCTTTAGCCTGCACTGAAAATTCACGAGACACTGGGATGGCCACAAAGGGGACGGCCAGCTCGGGCTGCAAGGGGGAGACGGAGCGAGGAGCTCCCACCCCAGCATCAGGTGGAGGGCGGGAGCACGGCCGAGGCAGCTGTCTCTCCACCAGAGCACCCCTCATAGAGAACCCCACCCACCAGAGCACCCCCTGATAGAGAAACCCCTGATAGAGAACCCCACCCACCAGAGCACCCCACCACCAGTGCACCCCACCCACCAGTGCACACCACCCACCAGAGCACCCCACCACCAGTGCACACCACCCACCAGTGCACCCCACCCACCAGAGCACCCCACCCACCAGTGCACCCCACCACCAGTGAACCCCCTCACAGCACCCCACCCACCAGAGCACCCTACCACCAGTGCACCCCACCCACCAGAGCACCCCACCCACCAGTGCACCCCACCCACCAGAGCACCCTACCACCAGAGCACACCCTCACAGCACCCCATCCACCAGTGCACCCCACCACCAGTGAACCCCCTCACAGCACCCCACCCACCAGAGCACCCTACCACCAGTGCACCCCACCCACCAGAGCACCCCACCCACCAGTGCACCCCACCACCAGTGCACCCCACCCACCAGAGCACCCCACCCACCAGTGCACACCACCACCAGTGAACCCCCTCATAGCACCCTACCACCAGTGCACCCCACCCACCAGAGCACCCCACCACCAGTGCACCCCACCCACCAGTGCACCCCACCCACCAGAGCACCCCACCCACCAGTGAACCCCCTCACAGCACCCCACCCACCAGAGCACCCTACCACCAGTGCACCCCACCCACCAGAGCACCCCACCCACCAGTGCACCCCACCCACCAGAGCACCCTACCACCAGAGCACACCCTCACAGCACCCCATCCACCAGTGCACCCCACCACCAGTGAACCCCCTCACAGCACCCCACCCACCAGAGCACCCTACCACCAGTGCACCCCACCCACCAGAGCACCCCACCCACCAGTGCACCCCACCACCAGTGCACCCCACCCACCAGAGCACCTCACCCACCAGTGCACCCCACCACCAGTGAACTCCACCCACCAGAGCACCCCACCCACCAGTGCACCCCACCCACCAGTGCACCCCACCACCAGTGAACCCCCTCACAGCACCCCACCCACCAGAGCACCCCACCCACCAGTGCATCCAACCCACCAGTGCACCCCACCCACCAGAGCACACCACCCACCAGAGCACCCACCCACCAGTGCACCCCACCACCAGTGCACCCCCTCACAGCACCCCACCCACCAGAGCACCCCCTGATAGAGAAACCCCTGATAGAGAACCCCACCCACCAGTGCACCCCACCACCAGAGCACACCACCCACCAGAGCACCCCACCCACCAGTGCACCCCCTGCCAGTATACCCCACCACCAGAGTACCCCAGCACCAGTGCACCCCAAGACCAGTGCACCCCACCCACAGGGCATCCCACCACCAGAGCACCCCACCTGCCAGAGCATCCTCTCACAGCACCCCACCCGCCAGAGCACCCCCTCGCAGCACTCCACACACCAGTGAACCCCAAGACCAGTGCACCCCCTGATAGAGAACCCCACCCACCAGTGCATCCCACCCACCAGAGCACCCCCTGCCAGTATTCCCCACGACCAGAGCACCCCACCACCAGTGCACCCCAAGACCAGTGCACCCTCTCACAGCACCCCACCCACCAGTGTACCCCAAGACCAGTGCACCCCCTCACAACACCTCACCACCAGTACACCCCAAGACCAGAGCACCCCATCCACTAGAGCACCCCCTCCAGCAACCCCGCACCCCACCCCCACCTTTGAGCAGCGCCTGCAGGATGGCCACGTCCACGTCCTGCTGGCCGTCCTTGCCCTCCCGGAAGACGGTCAGCAGCTGCCTCTGCCGGACGATGTCCTGGATCTGCAAGAAGCATCTCCCGGTGAGAGCCGCGGCCACGGGCACGTGTCAGCCCGGCCCTGGACGCAGGTCCCGCCCCTCGAGGGACCTGGGCCGCCACCTGCCCTCCCCACTGACACCACGGGGAAGGGGAAGACGCCAGGATCACACGTGGGAAACACGACCCACAGACCCCTCCCCTTAACGGTGACACGGCACCTGCTGGACACAAGGCCCCTCCTCCATGTCCACCTGCCCGGGCCCAGCTGCTCCGCACCTCAGCTGCCTGCCTGCATACCTGTCAATCATCCAGCCAGCCAGCCAGCCAGCCCGCCATCACCTATCTGTTGATGGACCTGACTCCCCATCTATCCATCCATCCACTACTCTATATCCATCATCACCCACCTAAGGTGTGTGTCCATGTATCTAGCCAGTAGCTATCCACGTCTGCCTGCCTGTGTATCCATCCACCTGTGTAACACCCGTGCGTGTACTTGTCCACGTACACCTGCAGTCTGTAGATCTATTGGCCAGTCAGCCAGGTAGTGATCTCGCCCGCTCATCTACCCCTCCACGGGTGTGTGTCTATCCGCCCAGCTACCTGTCCGTCAACCCCTGTATCTATCCGCCCACCATGTGGCTGTCTCTCTGTATCTCTCCATTCACTCACCTACCCGTCTTGCTGTCCACCCACCCATGCATTTACCCATCTACCCATGTGTGTGTCTGTCCACCCATGCATTTATCCATCTACCCGTGTGTCTGCCTGTCTGTCCACCCACCCATTCATTTACCCATCTACCCATGTGTGTGTCTGTCCACTCATGCATTTATCCATCTACCCGTGTGTCTGCCTGTCTGTCCACCCACCCATTCATTTACCCATCTACCCATGTGTGTGTCCATCACTCATGCATTTATCCATCTGCCTGTGTCTGTCTGTCCACCCACCCATTCATTTACCCACCTACCCGTGTGTCTGCCTGTCTGTTCACCCACCCATTCATTTACCCACCTACCCGTGTGTCTGCCTGTCTGTTCACCCACCCATTCATTTACCCATCTACCCGTGTGTCTGCCTGTCTGTCTGTCCACCCATGCATTTACCCATCTACCCGTGTGTCTGCCTGTCTGTCTGTCCACCCATGCATTTACCCATCTACCCATGTGTGTGTCTGTCCACTCATGCATTTATCCATCTACCCGTGTGTCTGCCTGTCTGTCCACCCACCCATGCATTTACCCACCTACCCGTGTGTCTGCCTGTCTGTTCACCCACCCATTCATTTACCCACCTACCCGTGTGTCTGCCTGTCTGTTCACCCACCCATTCATTTACCCACCTACCCGTGTGTCTGCCTGTCTGTTCACCCACCCATTCATTTACCCACCTACCCGTGTGTCTGCCTGTCTGTCCACCCATGCATTTACCCATCTACCCATGTGTGTGTCCACCCACCCATGCATTTACCCATCTACCCGTGTGTCTGCCTGTCTGTCTGTCCGTCCACTCATCCACCAGCTGTCCAAATATCCAGCACGCTGTCCCCCGCAGCTGCTCCTCCTCCAGCAGCTCCTCCGCCTTGCGGCCAGAGTGTGCCCTGCACAACTGCATCTCACCAGGGTGCCCCACGAGCACCTGACCCCTCCCTGTCGCTCCCTAGCCTGACCGCCCTGTGCTCACCTGGAGGAGCCCTCAGCCCTCCCCCGCCTCCGGGCCCCAGAGCCCCCCACCCCTCAGGGTCCAGCTTCCACGGCAACTCCACGATGCTCCCCGGCTCGCACCGGCCCCAGCTGCATCCGCCTCCTCCAGAACCTAACCTTGCCCTTGGCGCGCAAGAGCGGCTGCCGCCACCGAGCACAGCTATGCTGGTGCCACACTTGGCACCCCACACGCCGGGCCCCGTCCCGCCAGCTGTGCCAGGCGCTCCCAGTCCCTCTGCTGCAGGTGAGGAGAGAGGAAGCCGCCGCTGGCCCCAGGGCGGTGAGACCCCTCGGTGGACGCCCGTCTCCCGCCTGTGAGACTGCCGAGCCCTCCCTCAGTGTAGACCAGGCCCAGAGAGCTCTGTGGAAGGGACGGCGCTGGCCAGCGGTGCCCCCGACGCAGCTGTTGGAAACGGCATGGTCTGGGCTGCACTTGGCAGTGGAGCGTGGACAGGCAGCTCTGGACGACAGGAAATCGGACTCGGCTCGGAGCTGCCCAGTGCCGTCCAGCTCAGGGCAGAGGCGCCGGGGGCCTGCCGGCCGTTCCCCGAAGTGGGGGCTGGGTCGCCATCGGGCCCCTCGGACACAAGCGTCTCACCGGACCCTGGTGTCCCCAGGCGGCCACAACGGGGGCCCTGTGCTGCCCAAGGTGCCGCAGCCCCGCCCGGGCCAGCAGGTCACAGCCTAACAGTTGTCCCTGCAGGCTGTGGCCGGGGCCTGGCTGCCCACAGGACCCAGGCCAAGCGCTGCTCCACAGGTAGCCCTGAAGGTGCGGGAGCCCTGACCACACTTTCCCTCAAGGAGCCACAAGGATGGAGCAGCCTGGCGGCTCTGCCAGCCCTGGACCCTGCAGGAAATAGAGGTCAGGGGACCCCCAAGTCCCGGGGTTCTGAGTGAGACAAACGGCGAGGTTGGCTCAACCACAGCCACCCGCAGGGGCGGGGCATGCTCGGCCGGAGCTCCTGGGACGAGGGCTGCCCAGCTCCGCCCTTCACACCCACCCTTTGGGGTCATGGCCATCGGCTCACCAGGGGCACCCAGGATCCAACTTCCGGAGGGGACTGGCCACTGCTGAGGCCACCCAGCCTCAGGTGACCTGGGGGAGGAGCCACAGGACACCCTGGCAGCCACACTGCCAGGCAAGGCACAGGTGTCCAAGCATCTCAGAGCCAAACGGCTGAGTCGGGGGTGACCGTGGCCCTGCCAGGGCCAGCATGGGGAGGGGCCCTCAGGCCGTCCGAGCTGGCAGAGCGCCCTGCCCGCCACCTCTGGGATCTGGCTGCCCGAGGCGCCGGCCTTTTGAAGGGGGAGGCGGCTATGAAAAGCGAGCAGGCTGGACACAGTGCCCAGCTGTGGCTTGGATCCCGGACAGAAAAAACACATTAGTGGGAAAACGGGAGTCAAGGAGCGGGCTGAGTGCGGCCGGCGGTCACCCCTGGGGCCGCTCAAAGCGCTCCAAAACAGGAGGCTGCTGGGGGCTGGCAGCCAAGGGCCCCGCCCGCCCAGGAGGGCCGCCCCCAGCCTCCCCACTGCAGGGTCGGCCTCCACTGCCTGTCCCCCCCCCCGCAGAGGGCACCCCCACAGGGAGCAGCACAGCAAGGCGGGGGGAGGTGTAACTCACCCCACTCCCACACGGATGTTCCCAGCCCCTCCCCACCTCGAGAGTCCCCCTGGATGTGTCCACTTGAGGGGTGCACAGTCAGTCTCTCCCCCGGGGGTACAGGTCAGGTGAGCCCCCCACCCCAACTACCCCCCTTCCCCAGGGCGGGCTCAGGGCAAAGCCATCCCAGTGACGTGAGACCCGAGGTCCCCGGCCAGGCCCAGGACACGCAGGGCCCACGGCTGCCCCCGCCCCACTCATCTGCTCTGAGCTCCCGCCTGGGCCACACGGTGGGGGCGGGGGGGCTCCCACTCCTCCCGCCCTGCCTCCCTCCTTGCCGGCCTGGAGGGCCTCCATTAATCTACCTGGGAGGCCGTGAGCCTGGCCTGGCCCCACCTCACTCCCCAGTACCCAGCAACTCCCCTGCCGCCCCAGCCTCAGCCAAGGCCTCCCCTGCGCCCTCTCAGCCCCCAGCAGCCGCGCCCCTGCGCGCCCAGCTCGGCCTCACCATCTTGGTCCACTCTACGATGCTGCGCTCCGTGAAGGTCTCAAACGCCTCCTGGAAGAAGAGGCTCAACTTCTGCTGGATGACGGCGACGGTGATGGCAGAGATGGGCAGGCCGGCCACCTGCGCGATGACGTCGGCCACGCGGCCCGAGCCCTCCACCACCACGCAGGGCGTGCCGCAGGTGATGGCGTTGTAGATGGTCTGTGGGGGGTGCACGTGGGCACAGAGCTCGGGCAGCGGCCAGGCTCAGGGCCATGTCTGTCCACTCGCTGCCCCCTGGCTGCAGGGGGCGCTCATCGCCAGGGGCCCCCCTGCTGAGGGGGTGGCAGCGCCACTCGGCATCACCGCAGTGAGAGCTCCCGACGTCACCACCCAGCGACCCGCACCTGGACGCACAAAGGCCCCGAGGGGGACCAGAGCCCGGGGGAGACCCCCAGGGCCCAGCCTGCGCCTGCTGCAGGAGGGCCCTTGTGACAAAGCCACCCACAGAAAGGCCACCTTCCCGTGAGTGATGCCCTGAGTGTGGCCGCAACGGGGGACTCGGCCCACGGACCCTGTGGAGACCCCACGTGCCACGATTCCTGTCCAGCCTGGACAGCCCCGGGGTCATAAAATGCCACAGGCCACACCCCCGAGGTGTCCGCCGAGGCTGCTGGTGCCCCAAAGGGGGCCATGCCCCAGGGAGCCACAGCTACTGCTCCCACATCTGGGCGGGGCCTCAGGCCTGGACTGGGCCAGGGTGGGCTTCTGGGAGCCGCTGCTGTCCCCACTGGGGTCCTGGAGCACTGAGACTCCAGCCCTCTCCTCGCCCCAGGGCCCACCCCTAGGGCCCGCCTCCTACTCCTGTCCATCAGCAGCTGCCTGGGCCACCACGTCCACCCCGGCCAGAGCCACGGAGCAGCCCCTCAGCCTTCTGGGAAACAGCCCTGTCCCGTGGGGCCGCTCTTTCCCACATCCCGGGCGCAGCCCCCACCCACCTCCCCCGGAGCCCAAACTCACGTGCAGCGTGCCAGGGCCCCCCTCCAGCACCACGCACACGATGGGGATCTTGATGGCCATGCCTGGACAAAGCACAGAGCCCGAGTGAGGGGACCTGGGGTTGCCCGCCCCAACCCCAGTGTAGCCCCAGCTGAGGCCTCCGTGGGGAGGCGTGGTCAGTGACAAGCAGCTTTGGAGGGGCCTCAGACCCTGCTGCAGATTGGCAGGTGCAGGAGCACCCTGGCAGCCATGCCTGTCCCACAGCTGGGCGGGGCTGCAGGCCTGGCCTGGGGCTGGGACGGGCTTGCGTGCATCCCCCCCATGGCCATGTCTGTCCTCTCGCTGCCCCCATCCCGCCCGACTCCCCTCCACCCGCAGGGACAACCCCTGCGCACTGAGGCACCCCCTGGTGGGAAGGGCGGGAGAGCAACCACCACGGCACTGAGTGTGAGGAGAGCCGGGGAGGAGGCCCGGGAGACTGCGGCCCACGGCTCCTGCTGCCACGCCTGTCGGCCGCCCGCTGCCCCTGGCTCCCGGCGCCCCGCTCACCGCCTTTCCCCTTCGTCTGCTCCGATATGAACTTCTCCAGCGTGGCCCTCAGCGGGATCTCCACCCCGTACTGCCCGTGGGTGCCGTCGTCCACCAGGATGAAGTGGGAGTGGTTGCTGTCCAGGCAGGTGAGGCTGCCCTGGCCCTCCTCGTCCACGCTGTACTCTGCGGTGAAGTCCCCCTGGGACGGCTGGGGAGGCAGACACAGAATGAGCAAACCCGCAGCCAGGGAGCCCGGGGGACCTGCGGCTGCGGCCTCGTTTGGAGAAAGAATCTCCAGGGGATCGGGACAGGGGCCCCAGCCGGGCAGGATGGACCCGCACCGTCCCTCAGGGCCCAAAACTCGACGCCAGAATCCCAGGCCGCATCTCGACCCGTGAGTCCCACGGATATGAACGTGGAAGGGGCTGGAAGGAATGAGAAGCGTGGTCCGGCATGGCTGCACCGGGGCAGGGCGCCGGGCTGGATGTGGGCGCCACGCTCCATGTGGGAGGCAGAGCCGCGAGCCAGGAACTGAGCTCTTTTAGTAAAGAAACTTCCAGAAAGCATCGAGGGCACAGCCTGGGGCTTCTCGCAAAATGCAGACGCAGACAGACACGGAGAGGGGAGAAGCAACAGGCAAAAAAAAACCTAGAACTTGATGCCTCGGAACACTCTCAGCTTTCAGACCACACATAATGGGAACACAGGAGCTGCGCTGAGACGCGTTCTCCCGGGAGGCAGGGGAAGCGAGGCCAGAGACGGCGTCAGGGAGGCAAGCACGGGTTCACGGAACCAGCGCACGCACAGCGCACCAGGGCAAGCTGCACACGTCTGCAAACCCGCACCCGAGCTGCAAGAAACCACACAGCCCCGGCCACTCCCCCTGGCCCAGGCCCCTCCCCCCGTCCTCAAAGTCAGGAGCCTGGCACCCCTGTGCGGACCCATCCCGCAGCCAAACGAGGGGCCTGTCCTGGCTCACTCCTGGACACAAGGGTGCGGCATGGCCGGAACCCAGCCAGGGCCCCTGCGTCCTGCCTGGCTCTCCCCAAGCCCACCCGGGCCCCACTCACCGTGCGGCGGATCAGGCTGTCCCGGTTGTGAATGGTGCCCCACGTGGCCACCCCGATGGTGACGACGCCCCTCTCTCTGCAGCTGCTGCTCAGACTGAAGTCCCGCACCGCCTCCCCGACCTGCTTCATCACCCCGGTGTGGGAGCCCCCGGTGATGATCCAGGCCCCTGGGGAGAGCAGACGCCCGCTGAGTGTGACACGCACCTGCCACGGGGAACCTGTGCCTGCGTCTCGCTCGGGAGCCTGCAAACCTCCGGGGGAAGAGGCTCCACAGCCCGAGGAAGGGGTCTCAGGGACAGTGGCTCCACGTCACAGCTCGGGGACGAGGTGCTCCCACTGCTGGGGGCGGGCGGGGCGCAGGAACAGGGACCCCAGCTTCCGATGCCCCACCCTCACGCCCTGCTCCCCTGCTGCCCCTCCAGGTCCCCGCACCGGGGATTCCTGGGCCACAGAGCAGGAGCCCAGGTGGGGGCTGGGCCGTGGCGATGGCACCACCTGGGTCACGTTCAGCACGAGCTGAACCAGAGCCCATAAACCCAGGCCCGGCAGCCGAGGTAGTGTCACCCGGAGAAAAAACGCAAACAACAAAATCCCTCCAGGGCTGGGGCAGCGGCGGGGAGAGCAGGGACAGCGACCTCGGGCACACAGCAAGACCCAGCCCCACAGGACCAGGCTTCGTGGGAGGCGTGGGCGTGGACAAGGCGGGGCAGAGGCAGAGGGGAGAAAGCTGGGGCAAAGCCGATGGGGCCCGGAGCCTCACCGCCTGGCCTGGCCTAGGCGAAGACCTCGCTCAGGCATGGACCAGGGCAGTGAGGCCGCCCCCACGCCCCTGTTGTGGCCAGACCCCAAGATGCACTGGGTGACCCCAGGATGCACTGAGTGACCCCAAGATGCACTGGGTGACCCCAGGATGCACTGGGTGACCCCAGGATGTAGAGTGACCCCAGGATGCAGAGTGACCCCAGGATGCAGAGTGACCCAGGATGTAGAGTGACCCCAGGGTGCAGAGTGACCCCAGGATGTAGAGTGACCCCAGGATGCACTGAGTGACCCCAGGATGCAGAGTGACCCCAGGGTGCAGAGTGACCGCAGGGTGCACTGAGCGACCCCAGGGTGCACTGAGTGACCCCAGGATGTAGAGTGACCCCAGGATGCAGAGTGACCCCAGGATGTAGAGTGACCCCAGGGTGCACTGGGTGACCCCAGGATGTAGAGTGACCCCAGGATGCACTGAGTGACCCCAGGATGCAGAGTGACCCCAGGATGCAGAGTGACCCCAGGATGTAGAGTGACCCCAGGGTGCACTGGGTGACCCCAGGATGCAGAGTGACCCCAGGATGTAGAGTGACCCCAGGATGTAGAGTGACCCCAGGATGCAGAGTGACCCCAGGATGTAGAGTGACCCAGGATGCAGAGTGACCCCAGGATGTAGAGTGACCCCAGGATGCAGAGTGACCCCAGGATGTAGAGTGACCCAGGATGTAGAGTGACCCCAGGATGTAGAGTGACCCCAGGGTGCACTGGGTGACCCCAGGATGTAGAGTGACCCAGGATGTAGAGTGACCCCAGGATGTAGAGTGACCCCAGGATGCAGAGTGACCCCAGGATGTAGAGTGACCCAGGATGCAGAGTGACCCCAGGATGTAGAGTGACCCCAGGATGCAGAGTGACCCCAGGATGTAGAGTGACCCCAGGATGCAGAGTGACCCCAGGATGTAGAGTGACCCAGGATGCAGAGTGACCCAGGATGTAGAGTGACCCAGGATGTAGAGTGACCCAGGATGCAGAGTGACCCCAGGATGCACTGAGTGACCCCAGGATGCAGAGTGACCCCAGGATGCAGAGTGACCCAGGATGCAGAGTGACCCCAGGATGCAGAGTGACCCCAGGATGTAGAGTGACCCCAGGGTGCACTGGGTGACCCCAGGATGTAGAGTGATCCCAGGGTGCACTGGGTGACCCCAGGATGCACTGAGTGACCCCAGGATGCAGAGTGACCCCAGGATGCAGAGTGACCCCAGGATGTAGAGTGACCCAGGATGTAGAGTGACCCCAGGATGTAGAGTGACCCAGGATGCAGAGTGACCCCAGGGTGCACTGGGTGACCCCACACAGCACTGGACAATCCCAGGAGGAGCTGGATGACCGGTGGGAGACCCCAGGCTCCCCTGCCCCCACAAGGGCTCCCAGGGCCTCCTATGGCTCCTGCTGCTGCCATGCAGGCACACCCCTCTGTGGCTGCTACGAGTGGGGCCCTGCCGCGCCGTTAGGTCTCCGGTGGGCTTCGTGTCCTCACGAAGGGGGCTGCAGGGACCCCCGCCCCGCCGTCTGCCCATGAGCCGACCCCGTGTCTGCCAGCAGCACCCAGAACCACAAGAAACCAGGGTCCCTGTAACGTCGTGTCACAGGTCGCGACCTCAGAGCCCCTCACCCACTGCCTCCCGAGGGGACCTCCTGGCTGTCACTCCGCCCACGCGCACCGGCCTGGCCTGGCCTGGCTCTCACCTCTGCCGCCACCCCAGCGGCCCGGAGACAGGGACGGCCTCTCCCCCTCCCGCTGGCCCCGGCCCCACAGCCACGCGGCCTGGGCCATGGGCATCACGGGTACCTGTGGTCTGCGCCACCTTGACCAGGCCCCTGCGGAAGATGCTCTTCAGCCGCGGCTTCATGTTGAAGTTCTTGGCGCCCCCGGTCACCGAGATGAGGAGGCTGGGGACCTCCAGGTCCCAGTGCTGGGTCATGAGGTGGTACAGGACGCTGGGCGGCGTATCCTGGGCGACGCGCACGTACTGCAGGGGTCAGGGCACAGCAGTGGGCAGCCGGGTTCAGCAGGCGGCGCTGTCCACCCGCCCCGCCACCCCGGCCCTGAGCCCGGCAGCTCAGCCCCGGAGCATGGCAGCTGTCACTTGTGGGGGTGGGGCCTCTGAGGGGGACCAGACGCCAGTGCCAAGCCCAGGGCCCTGCAGCCGCAAGCAATGTGACACAGCCTCGGACAATGCCCGCTGGGTGGAGGACACCAGGCACCTGAGCCTCAGACCCAGCAAGGAGTGAGCGGGGCAGGGACCCGGGAGAGAACAGCACCCGCTCTGTCTCCACGTCTCAGGATCAGCTCAGCCGTCACGGGCGCCCTCCGCCCTGACCTTGGCCTCCTAGGGCTGCCCGCCGCCCATCCCACGCATCCCCCCTCCCGGGGGGGGCGGTTCTTGCTGGGGGCGGGGAGGTAGCCTCTGTTCCCCAGGAGCCCCCGGGGCCTCGTCCTCTCTCTGCTCGGCCATGTCGGTCACCTGGCCTGGCTCACCCACCCAGACCCGAGAGTGGTCACAGAGCCCAGGAAATGGCCAAGGTGACCTCAGAGCGCGCGGGTCCCAGCTCGGCCGCTGCCTGGGTTCCAGCCCAGCCGCTCCGCTTCTGCCCAAAGCCCCTGGCAGAGAACCGGGCGAGGGCTCAAGTCTGGGCCCCTGCCACCAACAAGGGGGATTCGATGCAGCTCCTGGCTCCTGGCTTCAGCCTGGCCCAGCCCTGGCTGCTGCAGGCATATGGCAAGTGAACAGACACACAGAAGACCCCTCTGAGTCTCTGTCTCTCTCTCTCTCCCTCCCCCTCTCTCTCTCCATGCCCCCACTCCTCCCTTCAGGTGGAGGAAAATAGGTAAACATTCTTCTTAAAGACCTAATCTGCACCACAGGGGCAGCGGCCAGTCCCTGGTCAGAGCAGCAGGCCCCCGGGGCTGGCAGGTGCCCGCAGGACTTTGTCCCCAGACGCCCTCTCGCCGAGGGACTGAGCGCTGTCCTGGTCACCAGCTGTCCCCGTTGGACCTGCACAGAGGAGCTGGAGCCAGGAGGGCTCAGGGCTCAGGACCTGGACACCCACCATGGCCTTGAGCAGCGGGCAGGGCTCCTTACCTGAAGCCAGGTGAGAGCAGGGGGCCCTGGGGCCCCACCCCACCAGGGACCCCAGGCCACGAGGCCCCCTCCCCAGGACTGTCCTCCTCATCACCCTTGGCCAAGGGCCTTGGGGACACTTGGGGAGCTGGGGTGTCAGCAACCCCAGTGCTAAAGGAGATGCCAGCCCCACCCTCAGCACGGGGCAGTGGCGTCGGGAGCCCTGGCGGAAGCCTCCGGAAGCTGTGCCAGGCTACAGGGGGCGCTGCTGCGGGGACCACAGGGGCGGGGGGACCGCAACCTGGGCCTGGGCTCCCTCTGGCAGTCTCCGCATCTCCTCTTCTCCGGGCAGGCTCTGAGGCTCAGAGACCTCCGAGTGAGCCCCACCCCGGGCCCCTCCTTCCCACGATGCCCTGGGCTACCCAGCCAGAATTCACCAGAATCCGCCGGAATTTGCCAGCGTCCCGTGGGCCTGCACTGGCCACACTCTGGGACAGCACAGTCTGGGCCTCCTTCGGCACCTGGGGTGCTCGGGGCCCGTGTGCCCGCCCATCTCCCCGTCGCCCCGGGAAGCTCAGAGGTCCCCGTGTCACCGCAGCGCCAGCCGCCAGGCAGCGCGGGAGATGGAGCTCACCCTCCCCTGCTTCTGGCGCAGGCCCTTGAAGACGATGTCGCCGAAGGCGTCCGTGGGCAGCTCCTTGACGTGCGTTTCTGGATCCCATTTCTTGCCCTGTAAGGTGGGGGACTGGGGGACCGCCTCCAGGTGCTGCTCACGCGTGTAGCCACACTCACACGCCACCTTCCTGCAAGACACGGGGCACACGGGTCACCACGGAAGGAGTGGCCGCTCAGGTCCCTGCAGGGACAGGTGAGGGCGGGGCAAGGGACGCTCGCAGGGTGGGGCCTCTTTCTCCTGCTCCCCCCCAACACCAAGTATAAGTTCAGGCTGAGGACAAGTTAGATTCTGCGCCCAGCGGCAAGATCCAGGGGCAGCTCCACCCGGGACCCGGAGGCTCAGCCCACAAAACCCACGGCCGGGGCTCCACCAGGGGACCCAGAGAACCCGGGAACGAGGAAAGAATCAACAGCCACCATGTGGAGGGGGCGTGGCCGGGGGAATCCTGACCACCACATGGAGGGACGTGGCCGTGGGAATTCTGACCACCGCGTGGAGGGGGCGTGCTGGGGAGGGATGTGGAGGGGGCGTGGCCGGGGGAATCCTGACCACCACATGGAGGGACGTGGCCGTGGGAATTCTGACCACAGCGTGGAGGGGGCGTGGCTGTGGAGGGACGTGGAGGGGGCGTGGTCTGGGGAATCCTGACCACCACATGGAGGGACGTGGCTGTGGGAATCCTCAGACAAGGATCTAAGTGGCCATCGTGACTAAGCAGTCATGTCTGTGTGGAAACGTGAACAACGCTGATTCAGCAAAGACAGAGAACAGGAACCACATGCCACGTGGGGAATTCAGCAGTGAGAAATACAGAAACCTAAATCCTAAAGAAGCTCCCCAGATGGGCTCAGCAGCAGGCTGCAGGGGCCAGAGGAGGCGGACGGATCCTCGGGCCAGGAGGTGAAACCACAGAAGTCACCGCCACGGACCACAGATGGCAAATCAACCAAGGGGAGAGGGCGGGACAGGGCCTGGGGACGGTCACAGGGGCTCCACCCTGTCATTGATGGTCACCGGGGGGCGGGACGGGGCCTGGGGACGGTCACGGGGGCTCCACTCCTGTCATCGATGGTCACGGCAGGGGGGAAGGGGAGAGGGCGGGACGGGGCATGGGGACGGTCACGGGGGCTCCACTCCTGTCATCGATGGTCACGGAGGTGGGAAGGGGAGAGGGCGGGACGGGGCCTGGGGACAGTCATGGGGGCTCCACTCCTGTCATCGATGGTCACGGTGGGGGGAAGGGGAGAGGGCGGGATGGGGCCTGGGGACAGTCATGGGGGCTCTTCTCCTGTCACCGCAGCCCCGGGGGAGGTGGGGGGAGGGTCAGGCCCTCCCCATCTCCCCCCCCCCCCCGACCACAGCCTAAAGACGCAGCCGGAAGAAGCCACAGAGGCTGTCATGGCACAGCCCAGTCAGCCTCCAACACTCGGCCTCAGAGAGGCTCTGGGGACCCGGAAGACGGTGACCATCCAGCCAGAACCCCACTCAGCGGCGAGGAGGGGGGCGCTCCCCGGGTCGGCTCCCACAGCGAGGACCAGGGGCAGCTTGGCAAGCAGACACAAGCAGCACGAGGCCTGGGATCCTGAGGGAAGAAGTCACGGTGGCCACGGGACACCCGCTCCGTGGCCTGAATTCCCTGGGTTCAACCCTGTCTCTCGTGGGTCTTGGTTCACGGGAGGAAGCGCTTTAAATGCTTGAGGTGCTTCTTTTGTAAAGGTTTGTTTTCTATTTATTTGAAAGGCAGGGTTGGGGGCGGGGAGAGAGAGGTCCATCTGCTGGTTCACTCCCCAGATGGCTGCAACAGCCAGAGCTGAGCCGATCCAAAGCCAGGAGCCAGGAGCTTCTTCCGGGTTTCCCACGCAGGTGCAGGGGCCCAAGGACTTGGGTCATCCTCCACTGCTCTCCCAGGCCACAGCAGAGAGCTGGATGGGAAGAGGAGCAGCCGGGACTCGGACTGGCGCCCGCATGTGATGCCGGCACTGCAGAGGCGGTGTTTCTGCACCTCCCACATGGCACCAGTCGCTGCTTATGCAGCTCTGATAGTGACAACTTTAAACTGTCCAGGAGGAGATGTGCTCAGAAAAGTAGCCCAGAAAAGCCAAAGACAGCAGCCAGTGCTGTGGTGTAGCAGGTAAAGCTGCCGCCTGCAGTGCCGGCTCCCATGTGGGCGTCAGTTCGAGTCCCGGCTGCTCCACTTCCAATCCAGCTCTCTGCTGTGGCCTGGGAGAGCAGGAGAAGATGCCCAAGTGCTTGGGCTCCTGCACCCGCGTGGGAGATCTGGAAGAAGCTCCTGGCTCCTGGTGGTCATTTGGGAAGTAAACCAGCAGCAGATGGGAGATCTCTCTCTCTCTCCAACTCTGCCTTCCTAATAAATAAATATTTAAAAGAAAAGAGACAGGCAGTTTGTATTTTTAAAAAATAGGGTGCCATTACCACTCCAGATATAATTACTAGCCAGGCTGAAGGAGGCGATTGCTCAGCAATAAAAAAGAGCAAACCACCGACAAGCACACCCTGGGGGCTCTCAGGTGCTCCGCACAGAGGGCAAAGGTCACGCAGTGCCCGCTTCCACCTGTGTGACACTCGCACAGGGAGGAGGAGCAGGAGGAGGGGGAGGAGGGGGGAAGAAGGGGGAGGAGGAGGGTGAAGGAGGGGGAGGAGGGGGAGGAGGGGGCAGAGGGGGAGAAGGAGGAGGGGGAGGAGGGGAGGAGGGGGAGGGGAGGAGGGAGAGAGGAAGGGGGAGAATGAGAAGGGGAGGAGGGGAGGAGGGGGAAAGGAAGGGGGAGGATGAGAAGGGGCAGGAGGAGGGGACAGAGAGGGAGATGAGGAGGAGGGGGAGGGGGAGGAAAGAGAATAGGGTCAGGAAGAGGGGGAGGAGGGGAGAGGGAGGAGGGGAAAGGGAGGAGGAGGAGAGGAGGGGAGGAGTGGGAAAGGAAGGGGGAGAATGACAAGGGGGAGGAGAAGGAGGAGGGGAGGAGGGGGAGGGGGAGGGGGAGGGGGAGGGGTGAAGTAGGGGGAGGAGGAGGAGGGCCAGGGCTCTGACCCTCGGCTGCTCCTGAGGCAGATCCCGGTACTTGAAACCCCGCGGGGACCTCAGAGACCCCCGCGTGACCCCCTTCTGAGGGGACAGGACCTGGCTCCAAGGCAGGAAAGAAAGCCCGGCCCAGCGCTGCCCCCTTGCTCTCACTTCCAGGCTTGGTCTGTACCAAGTGGCCTCCTTCCCAGAGTCCCTGGGCCCCACCCTCGACAATCCGGAAACTGACCCAGAAAGGAATCAACCAGAACACATGCTGGGTGCCCAAGGGCCCAGAGACAGAGGTGACAGATGTGACAGATATAACAGACATGACATGAGACACGTGACATGAGACACATGACCTGACATACAGACATGACAGATACAGCACATGATAGACATGATATGCCAGACATGACACATGTGGCAGTTGTGAGACAGCATGATAGCTAGGACATGACAGATGTGACAGATATAACAGACATGACACGAGACACGTGACATGAGACACGACATGACCTGACATACAGATATAACGTACAACACTGATTGACATGACATGTCAAGACATGACACATGTGGCAGACGTGACACAGCATGATATGACAAGACAGCTAGAACAGACATGACTGATAGATACGACAATGACTGACCCCAGCTTGCAAACACTGGGGCTCACGCTGGACAGTCAGGGACACAGGGCTGACGCACAGAGATGTCTGTGCCAGCGGTGCACTGCGTCCCCCTCCACCGTGGGCGAGCACAGCAGGGGAGCACGCAGACCCCGCCTGGCCCCTACCCCTGGCCGAGCAGCCATGGGTCCCTCGGCCACAATGCTCGGTGGCGAGGAGCTGAGCCACACAGTCCCATCCGCCTCCGTGTGGCCAGCAGAAGCAAACCACAGCAAAGCCACGCCCCTTCCCCGCCCCCCTCGCTTCTGAGTGCACGGGGGGGGGGGGGGCAGCAGCTGCAGGGGTCCCACCCCAGCCTGCTCAGCACGTGCCGGCGCCAGCCCATGCTACAGACCCCACTCTTCCCACGGGGCACCCCGTCCTCCTCCTCTGTCCGCTGTCTCTCAGTACCTGCTCCAGGGTCCCGGGGACCCCGCAGTCCACACGCGAGTCTCTCATGGCCCCACTGCCAATCCAGCCCTGCTCCCGCCTGCACCCCGCGGTCTCGGCTCCGCCCTCTCTGCGGGAGCCGGAGCATCCAGACAACTGCCAGCACCTGGCGGCAGGTGCTCTGCCGGTTGTTGGGAGCAGCGACTAGAACGCTCTGGCTGTGTCCCAGGACACCGCGGCCGTCAGCCGGGCGAGGTGGCCGCCTGCGACCCCACCGGCGTGTGCTCCCCGCGCTGCCCCAGAGAAAGGATGCGCCCATCGGGGTGCCCACAGTTCCACAGGGACCCTCTCCTGCTCCCCAGGGAGGCTCCTCCTCCCCACAGCACCCAGGAAACAGGAAACAACTCAGCCTGCATCCCAGCCTGAAAGGGGAGACAAGGCAAAGCCACGAGGAGCCTATGGCCCAGGAGGGCTGCACGGCAGCGGTGGCACCTGCAAAGGCCCCAAAGGGGGAGCAGGAGCCCAGCAGTGGATGAAGACGTGAAGCGAGAACGTGGCCCAAGGCACCGGTGTGAACGGGGTGGCCGGGGGTCCCTGGGCAGTGCCAGAGCCGCCCCCAGGACAGCTCCCTGGGGAGGAGGGACCTGGGCCTGAGCCAGGGCCTCCACGTGCCCTCAGTGGGGCTGAGACCCCCAGCTGCACCCAAGAGCGAGGACGGCGGCCCCGTGCCACCCCACAAGCCACCCGCACCGCACACCTGAGTCTCTTCACCTGCAAGCAGAGTGGGCAGGCTGGCCCACTCCCCACGTGGGGGTCAAGTGGACACGCTCTGGGGGTGCTCAGCCTTAGTGGGCACCGGGATGTCCTGTCCACTCCGCAGAGGCTCTGCGTGCTCCGGGCGTCACTGGCCGCCCGGGGCAGAAGGGCGAGCAGGGAGCCTGGGACACAGGCGCCACTCACCCAGCATCCGAAAGCTTGCAGCTCTCCACGAAATACACGCACGCCTTCTTCTTGATGTTTTCTGGAATCCACGACCTGAGACTCTCTCGCTGAGGGCAGAGAGCGGCGTGAGGTTCCCGGGCCATGGAGTCGGTGTCCACCGGTGGCCACGCTGCGCCATGGCTACGCCCCCGACACGCATCAGGCCGCACCCTCTAACACACGGTGGGCTCCCAGGCGAGGGGGAACGAGCCCCCCACTCCTCCCCGGGGCTCCGCCCGCCTCCCCGCCTGGGAACCTGGGCCAATGCCCTGCCCTTGCTGTTGCCCACGCCCTGACCAGGGCGCCAGACATCGCCGGTGCGACCTGCACAGCTCCCCGGGGCTCCTGGTGCGAGGGCACCTGGGCCTCGTGGCGATGCGCCGAGCCCTCAGTGGGATGGAGGTGATGAAATCGGGGTGCAAGGGGCAGGGGGGCAGCCGATTCCCCAGTCAGCCCAGGACGGGAAACAGCTGTGCCAATCTCGCCGCTGCAGCCCCCCAGCCTTCCTCTCCCCGCTGTCCCTCAGCAGACTCCCCCACCCGGGCAGGACACGTGCCCACTCCGCGGTGCGGGCTGTGCCCACGAGGGCCGGCGCGAGCCCACCTTTTCAGTGTGGTCGATGGAGCCCTGCAGCCTCCGGTTGCCACGCAGGCTGTCGCTCCGCTGTATACGGAGGACCACCCCGTCCGGGACACTCCTGGGCGGCCCCCCAGAGCCCTCCTGCAGCTCCGAGCTGGCCTTCTGGGAGACCAGGGGCTCCATGCTGACCCGCGCTCGCCTCCTGCTGCTGGGACCGGGCTCTGGACAGAAAGCGAGAGAGGGAGATGAGGTCGGCGGGCCCAGAGCCTGCCTCTGCATCTGGCTTCTAGGGCCCAGCATCTCCAGAGGGCACGGCCCCGCCCCGGGCAGTCGGGAAGAGCACAGCTGAGCAGGGCCCTCACCTCCCCGGACCAGCGGGGCAGCAGCCGCAGCCGCCTGCTGAGAGCCCCCCGCCAGCCCACGATTCCACTTCCGCACAAGCCAATTCGCTTTCGCTTTCCAAAATTAAGAAAAGGACCCCAGTGCCCACAGAGTGCCTTCGAGAAGTGGCACAGCCCTGGCAAACAAGCCCACTTAACCAGAGCGGCTTTCAGTTTCTGTAGCCCTCACTGCGGTGCGGCGGCCACAGCGCCAAGTGGAAGTTGACCTGGCTGCGGGGTCACAGAAGGTGGGGGAAGGTCACCCGGGGTCAGGGCTCTGCTCCCTCTCCCCACGCCCTTCCCCCACCCGCCCGCCCCTCCACATCTGCTCACCGAACCCTCCCTGCCCACCTCGGGCAGTCACTCCCGGGTCCCTCCCGCCATCTCCGGGCCACACTCTGACACGCGCGCGCACACACACTCACTCACACACTCACACACCCTGCAGCCTCCCAGCACACGCACACTTGCACACACACTCACATATACCCCCCACAGCCTCCCAGCACACACACTCACACACACACCCTGCAGCCTCCCAGCACACACTCACACACACCCCGCAGCCTCCCAGCACACACACTCACACACACCCCGCAGCCTCCCAGCCTGCTGGGAGGTGGGAGCAAGGCAGGGTACTGTCCCTCCCTCCACAGCCAACCTGGCCTCCAACCTGCCCGTGCAGGGCTGTGGGCAAGACCCCACCAGGGGCCGAGGTCTGGAAGGGGTCGGGCCCGGGCAGGACGGACGATGGCGCCACGGGGGCCTTGACGGGGGCCGTCTCAGCACCCCCCGGGCCTCAGGCAGACTCCCGGGACCCCAGTGGCACCTGATCACGGGGAGGCCCCCCAGCCCCTGCCCTGCCAGGCCAGAAAGCCAGGGTCCAGCAGGAGCCGGTGCCTCAGTGGGTCCCACACCCTCCTCCCCGGCTCCTCCGTCCAACCCCCGTGGCTGCTCTCTGTTCCACACAGCACCTGGATGCCTGCTGGCCACCTGGGCTTACGGTCGAAATCCACACAAGCTGGAGCCTAAAACCTTTTGTAGTTAGAAGGAACAGCCAGGATCGGGTGCCTGGATCCGTGTCGGTACCAGAAGGACCTCCGTGACTGCTCCCTGACCCGGGCACCTGGCGGACACAGGACGAGCAAGCTGGGGCAGGCGGATTTCCAAAGCTGAACTCTGCCCCAATACCTCCTGGAGGAGAGAGGCCCTGGAGGAGCCCCAGAGAGGGCGGAGGGGTGGTGTTGCACCTGCCGTGGCCCCGGGTCAGGAAGAGAGGCCAGGAGCAGCAGGACTCGGCCCCACGCCCACGCTGGGCACCCAGTCCCGGGGTCTCCCCCAGCGCTGGGTACCCGCACTCAGCTGCCCCGCTGTAAGCCCGGTGGTGCCCCTCCCAGGCCTCTGAAAGCCACTTCTGTCAGCCACAGGCTGGGACCCCTGCCCTCTGGTCTGAGGAGCTGAAGTCCTTCAGCCCCCGCTTCGCCCGACTGGGACAAGGTCGCCCCTGTGGGGCACAACCTCCCCAGCCCCCCACAGACACCGCGAGGGATCCCGTCACCGCCTGGGCCTCTGGACCACCTCGCACCCGCACCCCTGCACGCACTCTGCACCGCGCCCCCGGACCCAAGCACAGCCTCCCGCCTGCCCAGCGCGGTCTCCGCAAGCCCGGGCTGCAGCAACGCGCCACTCACCGGGCCAGCGCCCCGCCCGCCCCGCACTGTCCTCCGCTGCACCCCCACCCCCGCTCCTGAGCGCGTGCCTGCAGCGCGCCCGGGTCGCGCACCTGCTCCGAACCTGCCCCGCGCCCCGCCTCACTCGCGCCGCAGCGCTAGCTGGGCCGCCCGCATCGGGGGCGGAGCGAACACCCTGCGCCCTGTGCCCCGCACCGCCCGAGACGCCCGCGGCGCGTTCTGCGGCACTGGGGCCCAGAGTGATGCCTGCGCGCCCCCGAGGCTGGAGCACGGAACAGGCAGGCGAGGCGGGGCTCTCACACCCCGCCCCCGAGGCGCCCCGCCTGCTGGTGCGGCCGCCCCCGAAACCCTGGGAACCGGCCTCGAAATGACCCGGACGTTCTGGAGCGGGAGGCGGGGCGCCAGTCCCAGGTGGACGCCACCCCCCAGACCCCGGGACCCCCTGCTGAGACCTCTCAGCCCACCTCGCAGCGGAACCCAAGCCCGGGACCTTCTTTGGGGGCGCTGGGCATCTGCCACACCAGGGCTGATGGGCACGACCACACACACACACACACACACACTCGCCTCCCTGGCCCGCGATGAGCTGTGGTAAGCGTGGTTGGCAGAGCCCGGCCCCCGCCCGCACCCAGCTGCGTCAGGGAAGCACGCTGCTTGGGCAGCTCTGCCCAGGGTCGGTGGCACAGACCCCCGCCCTGGCCACCGCTGCCTCCTCAGAGCCTGGCAACTCGGCTGTGTGATGCCAGGTGCCCTGGGCCCCAGCCAGCCATGCCCAGCACCGTCCCCCCCTCCCCGGGACCATCTCTTGAACTAAAACCTCTCGTGCAGGGCAGTTAATACTTCCTAAGACGGCAGGCGCCGCAGAGCCCTGGGCGGGCAGGCTGGGCTTCGGTTCCCAGGTCCCCGGAAGCCTCTGAGGGGGAACTTCAAGGGAAGTGGTGGGCGAGCTGACATCCACAGGCCGTGTTCCGCCTGCAGCCACCACCGCAGCGGTTATTGCAAAACACCCTTCCTGTCCACACGGAGGCCTCGTGAGCGGCACCGGCCGATCCCCGCGGAGCGCGGGTCCCGGCCTCCAGGGCAGGAACCGTCCACGGCCCAGCCATCGCCCAAGACACAAGCCCTCCCCCCGACTCTGGCAGTAGGAAGAAAACCATGACCTGTCTGAGGGCTCCGGGCTCCATGGGGGCCTCTGCTCACAATGACAGAGCCAGGAAGCCCTGGGGCCGGAGAAGGCAGAGGACAGGCAGGGGCCACACGCTCACTCCACAAGCCTTGCTGGCCGCCGGCCCCTGCTCTGCAGCGGGAAGCAGCCGCGGGCAGTTCATACTGGACCGGTGTGGCTGTGCCAATAAAACATTCTTGAGAAGCAGGCAGCGGGGCAGACGGAGCTGGTGGACTGTATTTGCTGAGCCCTGGTCGAGGGAAGTGGGTTCCAGGCTGGGGACCACCTTGGCTCTCCGCCAGCCGCCTGCCTGCCTGCCGTGCAGAACAGCTCCTCGGGCGGCGCAGGTTAAGCAGTGGCTGGTGACACCGGCCTCCGGCTGGAGAGCTGCGTGCAGTCCCAGCTGCTCGGCTCCCGCTCGCCTCCCTGCTGATGCGCCGGAGGCAGCGGTGACGGCCCGAGTGCTCGCGCTCCCGCCACGCGTGTGGGAAACCCACGGAGTGCTGGGCTCTGGGCTTCATTCTGGCCCACACCTGACTTGTAGGCATTTCTGGAGTGAACCAGTGGCTGGAAGATTCTGTCCCCCCCCTTTCTCTTTCTCTCTCTCTCTCTCTCTCTCTCTCTTTCTCTCCCTGCACCCCACCTTTCAAATAAGTGCAGCTTTTTAAAAATACACACAAAAAAATCGCGTACAAAAGCACTGCTCTAGAATCGAAAGCCCACACCCGTGGAAGGGCAGCGAGTGGTGCGGCCACCGGGCTGCACCCCCGGCCCCGCCCCCACCTCCACGGACAGGTGGCACACCCCCATCCCCATGGCTACGATGCCGGGCGCACAGCTGGAAGTGACCTCTGAACAGACTCTGCTCCCCCTCCCCCCAGGCCACGCTGGGGGGGATCGAGGGGCGTCGGCGGCCAGGGCTGTCCATCACGGGGAGTCCCCACCCTCGCCGTGTCCA
This sequence comes from Oryctolagus cuniculus, assembly GCF_051225735.1. Taxonomy (NCBI): domain Eukaryota; kingdom Metazoa; phylum Chordata; class Mammalia; order Lagomorpha; family Leporidae; genus Oryctolagus; species Oryctolagus cuniculus. The sequence continues at coordinate 2,046,872 of NC_142870.1, forward strand.
GGCCAAGTCTCTGCTGTTGATGAGCTGCATCGTCTGCGAGGTGTCCAAACCCCACTGCCCAGTGGTTGAGGGCGGGGCTGTCTGGGAGGCGCTGAGGTCACATGGGTGCAGCCTGCTGGCCTTTCTCTCCCCATGGGAGGACACAGCCAAAGGTAGACAGGAACCCAGCTCTGCCCGGCTCACCCACAACCGCGAGTGGTGAGTGCCACAGCCAGGGCAGGTGCACAGGGAGAACGAGGAGACGGCGTCGGCTGCCCTGCGGTCTGCAGGAACCCAGGACACGGGCACACCCAGCGTCCAGCGTCTCGGGCTGTGAGCTCATCCACAGAGGAGCCGCGGGAGAACGGCGGGCAGCCGCCAGCAGGGTGGCCTACACGAGCGGGGCCAAGCCCAGTGACGGAGCAGGTAAGGGTGGGGGTCCCCGGGGACACCAGTCCTTGCATTTGAGATGGGGGCAGCCGGCACAGCAAGCCAGGATGCTGTGGACTGGGTGGGGGTGGGGCAGCAGCAGGTCAGGGGGCCTGCAGGCTCTGGGCATGGGTCCCCCTAGCAACCTGTTGGGCCAGACATCCTGTGAGCCCTGGGGCTATGGGGCCGGGAACCCTTGGTCAGGAAGGGTGAGCCCTGGCGAGAATCTAGCCACCTGTCCTTGGGGTGGGTGCTGCACGTGGGGCTCAGGCTGGAGTCGCCACTGGCCAGCTGGCCTCTGGGCAAGGGTGGCAGCCAAGTCAGCCTGGCACGCAGGGAGCCCAGGCTGTGGCTCAGGCCCGGCCTCCATCTTGGCCACCGTGCCTACCCTCTGTGCCCACCCAGCCGTCAGTGGCCAGAACAGCCAAGGATGGTGGTGACGGATGCCAATGGCCACACTGCTTGCTTGCTTGCTTGCTTTCCTTCTTTCTTTCTTTTTCTTTTTATTTATTTTTATTTTTTGACAGGCAGAGTGGACAGTGAGAGAGACAGAGAGAAAGGTCTTCCTTTTGCCGTTGGTTCACCCTCCAATGGCTGCCACGGCCGGCGCACCACACTGATCCGAAGGCAGGAGCCAGGTGCTTCTCCTGGTCTCCCATGGGGTGCAGGGCCCAAGCACTTGGGCCGTTCTCCACTGCACTCCCGGGACACAGCAGAGAGCTGGCCTGGAAGAGGGGCAACCAGGACAGAATCCGGCGGCCCAACTGGGACTAGAACCTGGTGTGCCGGCACCGCTAGACGGAGGATTAGCCTATTGAGCCGCGGTGCTGGCCCCACACTGCTTTCTTGCCTGGTGGCCCCGTGACTGTGCGTGGCTGAGCCCCTGCTGGGTGTTCACATCTGAGGCTGCCTCTGCCCCTTCTCCATTCCTTCTCAAGTCCCTCCCGGGGGGCGGAGCCACCGGCCCCACCCACGAGCCTGCACCTCTCTGTCCCGCCCACTTATCCCGCCCACTTCTCCTGCCACTCAAAGCGGATGACCCGCAGCCCCTGTGGGGCCCAGCCCACCCCTACCCCCGTCTTGCTGGGGTGCCCAGGCCAGTTCTCAGGGTGGCTCCTGCAACTGGCAATGTCTCCCCAGACAAATTCGGGGTCACTTCCTGCTTGCTTTGGAAGCCATGGACTCTGCTGGGCGTCCCTGGACGTGTGCAGCGTCCACGGGGCCTGCCATGTGTCTCCCTGGGGTCAGGGTGACCTGGGAAAATGCGCCGGTGTCGGCATTGCCTGCCATGCTGGGAGTGACCGGCCGTGCCCCGTGTCTGACCGGAGCCCCCGACTTCAGCCACCGCGCACCCCACTCACTGGAGGCATCGGCCGGCACCCAGAGCTCTCGGGGCTGCTGTTGTGGGGCACACAGACTAAAAACACAGCGAGACTTTGAGGTCAGATCAGGAGTCTATTAGCCAGCTGGCGACGGCCCTGTCACAGAGCAGGTCCAGAGAAGACAGCCCCGAGTTGCTGGGGGGGGGGGGGGGGTTAAAGGCAGAAACCACATTTTGGTGGCCTTGACTGTTATCAAGCAGGCAGACGAACAGAAGCCAGAAATGTGCCGGTTACAGCCGGAGGAGCAGACCGGTACCTCTGACTTGTTTCTCTCAGTGCTCTGAAACAACCAAGATAACCCCCCAGGCAGGCTGTGTCCCACAGGAAAACCTTAAACGTACAGCCACCCTGTCACGCTGCCAGGCCTCGGCGTCCGTTCTGACCCTGATCTAGATTCCTCGTGCCAGGGCCCAGCTCGGGCACCCTGGGCAGCTCCCGGCTCCCCCACCGTGCCCCTCTCCCCTCCTGGCTGAGCTTCCCGCTGCCCCGGAATTCCCATCAGCCCTCACGGCTCCCCCTTCTCCAGGGACCTGGTAGAAATCCGCGTCTGTCACTCCCCCTGTCCTGCCGCGCTGCCTCCTGTCTCTCCCTGCGCCCCCCACCCGAGCCTCCTCCTGGCCGGGCGCCCTGTGTGCGAGCTCACCCTCCCCGCCCGGGCACCCTGCACACGCTCACCCTCCTGAAAGGCCTCCAGACGAGCCCGGGGCAGCTGCGCGAGGCGCACGGTGCCCTCAGCTCGGCTCACCGCTGCTGGAGCTCCCACCCTGCCACCCCGCGTGGCCCAGCAGGCCCCTCGGATGGGGCCTGCCATGATGCTCTGCTGGGATTCTGAGCCCCAGGGACTCCTGTCCCCTTCCCTGACACCAGCACTGTAGGGCTCAGCAGGTGCTGCAGGCCAGAGCGGGGCCACCCGCACCTCAGCAGCGCCCGGTGTCGGGGTGAGGAACGGGGCTTGGCACCCACATGGGTCACCCTGGGGGTCCCGGGGCTGGGACAGGGGAGGGGGCCCTGGGAGCTGGGGGAGGCGGTTTCCTTGGCACAGACCCCCCCTAGCAAGGAGAACTGGTGACTGAGGGCCCAGCCTGCACCCTGAGGGGACCTGGGGAGGGGCCCATGGAGCCCACCACTGAGCCGGCCAGACAAGAGCTCTAAGATGGACCCTGGGGGCCACTTCCCATACTGCACCAGGGCTGCGGGGCATTGGCGTCAGCTGAGATCGCAAAGACGACGCCTCCTGAGCCCTGACAGGGCCTCAGCCTCTCCCTGTCCCCCCGTCTCTCTCTCCCCGTCCCCCCGTCTCTCTCCCCGTCTCCCCATATCTCTCCCCATCCCATCTCCGTCTCTCCCCATCTCCCTCTCCCTCTCTCCCCGTCTCTCTGTCTCCCTGTCTCTCCCGTCTGCCCATCTCTCTCCCTCTGCCTGTCTCCCTGTCTCCCCATCTCTCTCTCTCTCCATCTCTCTCCCTGTCCCCCTGTCTCTCCCCATCTCTCTCCCCATCCCCCCATCTCTCCCCATCTCTGTCTCCACGTCTGTCTCCCCGTCTCTCTCCCTCTCCCCGTCTCTCCGTCTCCCCGTCTCTCTCCCTTCTCTTTCCATCTCTCTCTCTTCCCCCCACCTCGCTCTCTTCCCCCAATCTCGCTCTCCCGCTGTCAGCAGCCATAGTTGTAAGGGGTCCCGAGGAGGGCTCCAGGGTGGGGATGGAGCTGAGTGACCCTGCAGGCTGTCCCGATGGCCACCCTGGCCTCTGGGGCTTCCTGACGCTCAGGCCACCACAGGTGTCAGTCAGGGGCAGGGGTGGGGCCTGGACCATGGACCAGCCTGACCCTGGACCAGTGGGGCAGTAGCCACAGCCGCCTGCTGAGAGCCCCCCGCCAGCCCACGGTTCCACTTCTGCACAAGCCAATTCACTTTCCTTTTCGCTTTCCAAAAATGAGAAAAAGCCCTCAATGCCCACAGAGTGACTTCGAGAAGTGGCACAGCCCTGGCAAACAAGCCCACTAACCAGAGCGGCTTTCAGTTTCTGTAGCCCTCACTGCGGTGCGGCGGCCACAGCGCCAAGTGGAAGTTGACCTGGCTGCGGGGTCACGGAAGGTGGGGGAAGGTCACCCGGGGTCAGGGCTCTGCTCCCTCTCCCCATGCCCTTCCCCCACCCGCCCGCCCCTCCACATCTGCTCACCGAACCCTCCCTGCCCACCTCGGGCAGTCACTCCCGGGTCCCTCCCGCCATCTCCGGGCCACACTCTGACACGCGCACACACACACACACACACACACACTCACACACACCCTGCAGCCTCCCAGCACACACACTTGCACACACACTCACATATACCCCCACAGCCTCCCAGCACACACACATACCCTGCAGCCTCCCAGCACACACTCACACTCACACACACCCCGTAGCCTCCCAGCACACACACACTTGCACACACTCACACACATACCCCACAGCCTCCCAGCACACACTCACACACACCCCACAGCCTCCCAGCACACACACACATGCACACACACTAACACACCCCGCAGCCTCCCAACACACACTCACACACACCCTGCAGCCTCCCAGCACACACACACTCACACATACCCCACAGCCTCCCAGCACACACACACATGCACACACACTCACACACACCCCGCAGCCTCCCAGCACACACACACACATGCACACACACACACACCTATGGCGGTGCCCCCAAGCAGCACCGACCAGAAGCACTGGAACCCCCCATTCGCCGGTGAAACTATGAAGGGGGTGCAATGCTTGTGCAGGTAGGGGAACAGTCATAAAGTCTTAAGGCACAGGGTGGCGTTATCAGTACTCCCCGGCCCGGCTGCTTAGCTCTACCTCAGTAGTTTTCCACTAAGAGGCCACATATCGCACGTCCCCGACATCTCCTCCTTTCTTATCAGTTAAACAGAAATGGTGCTGGTTAGGCCAAGCGTGATGAGCGAGCAGCGCCTGTCTTAGGAATCGACCCGGAGCTCCAGCACCTCTCACCCGTCATTGGACACCCCTGCCAGTCCCCAAGGACTCCCGTCTTAGGTGGGTGAGGTTCCGGGAAGGTGCCCGTCATTGGCTTACTGCTCGTTTAATTGATAGGCCTAGGACCCTTCCTGGGCTCCCGACTGGGGCAGCAGCAGACCGAAGGGGAGAGTCAGTTGTTGGAGGGACCGTGACTTCACCGGCCAGACCTCACCGGCCAGAGAGAGCGGTAACGTTCTCCAGGGGACCTTCCATGGCCAGACTTTGGTAATGTATCTGACTTGGTCTGGCTGCTAAATTATCTACTTGCTGTCTGATAAAGGTCATCAGCCTATTGAGCAGACAAGGACCTATAGATAGCACAACAAGCAACCCAACAACGGGGCCTAAAAGCGGTAGCAAATAGGGAAGCAGTCCATTCCATCATGGCACCTCGAGGACGCGCCAGATCTTCTTGAAGTGTCTTGATTTTATCGCGAACAACGCCGGATTTGTTAGCATACAAACAGCATTTTTCCTGTAAAGCCAAGCAAATACCTCCCTGTTCAGCAAGTCTAAGCCTCTACGATTTTGTAGAACCACTTCCGCTAGGGAGTCAATTTGATCTTGAAGGTCCTGAATGGTGGTGGATAGGGTCTGCACATCATTAATAAGTTGTTGGGACAACTCTCTATATTTGTGGACCGCGATTCCTAGTCCTGCGGATCCTGTAAGCATAGCTGAGGAAATTCCCAATGTGGCTAATAAAGGAATAAATTGAATAGCTCGTTTTTGTCTCCCTGCAATATAATCAAGGGAGGGGATAGGAGCAGGGTATCTCCATTGATAACCTCTATATCAGGAAAAAGTATAGCATGCATGCAATTACCGGTCCAATTTGTTGGTAAAATGGTATCAGCTAAATTATCCCTACATACAAAAACAGTGGAATTAGGGGCATATTATTTGTACAGAAAGGAGCAAGGCCCACGTCGATATCGGAGGGATTGTTGTTGGGAGGTCTGTAAAGGCAAGTGATATTTTCCGTTGGGACAGGAAGAACAGGGAAGGGCTGCATGGGGGGGCGGCCCAAGGAGATACTGAACTCAAGGGTATTATTAAGCGGTAGAAAAATGGCAAGAGGAAGGGGGATCCCTGGCATGGACAGAGCCAGCAGTCTCTTCAAGGTTTGGGGCAGAGAGATTAAGCAGTTTATGGGTGTTGGGAAGGGTATCGATGGTATTGACATCCAAGTCTTTGTTTCCTCTGGAAAGAACTTGAGCCAGGGGGTGGTACTGGAGGGAAGGGTAAAGGCTTTCAAATACGGTTTCGAGTACCTTCTGTGTTTTTGATTGTGTAAGGGTATCCTGAGGGCCTCCACCGTCAGACACTCCCACAGGGGCTATGGGGTACCAGCAGGCTACTTGTCCCTTAGTGGGGCAGGAGGGGGAGCTGAAGCGTGAAGAGGACAACTCTCCTCCGAACAAAGTTCCCTCATAATCTCCTGATGTAACAGCAAACAATAAACGCTGATTTCCCTTGTTACAGGCTTGATACTGCGTATAACAGGAGGAGTGCACGGAGTAACGGATAGTTTTATTGCCCTCTGCCGGGCACTGATCCCCAGCGCGGGTAAGAGTCTAGCTTAGGTTTGGGAGCACAGAACCATCCATCGGAACCAGGATGGTCAGATAAGCAGTTTTATCTCCGCAGTCTCGTGTAAAATGCGGCTTTTGAGCGCAGCCATGGGTTTGTGGGAAGGATACTATTATGCCCCCCCCTGCCCCCCAGCAGGTACAAGGGTGATGCTGTTGAAGGGGTTTTTGAATGCCCTGAGGGGTGTCAAGCCCTGCAAAGACTGGTGGCGCCCAATGGATGGTGTAGATTGCCACCATCAGGAGAGCAAGGCTGAGGGCCATTCTATTAGGGCCCTTTGGAGGGGTTAATCAGCGAGCCCTCAGGTAATGTGGCGGGGGAGGAGAGAACAGAGAGAAGATAAGATACACAAATAGCAACAATGGCAACAATGCTGGCAATAATAAGGAGTCCTGTAATGAGTCCCAGTAGCGTCCAGTCCAGCCGGGTCTTTTCATTCCTGTGGGTATAAAGAAAAAGTGTTCTCAGGGCCAAGTGCAGGCTCTGGAACAACATCATTATTGTAGGAATTGGCGAATTAACTTGTTTAATTAATCTTTCGGGTAGCCATCGTGGTGCCGATTGTTTTTGGTCCAGGATGCAGGCTGAGCACGTCCCCAAATGAGTACTGGATCTGGGCCGTGCCAGCTACTGGTGAGGGGGTCTCGCCACACTACCATAGGCGGAGCCGTGTCAGGGGAAGGGTGCCATTGACGGTCCGCAGCTGAATGATTATTATTATCCGAGGTCAGGAAGTTTAGCACAGAGCGCATGATTCAATCGGTCGCGGGGAGAGGCAAAGGATAAGGAAGTGGCTTCAAGCCGAGTGAGCCAAGTTTGTAGTGTTTGACGGGCTCTTTTCCCTGTGGATTGTAGGGAATTCCTGTAATGTGGTTAATACGGAGCGCCTCACAAAACTGTTCAAACTTAGCGCTGACATGAGCAGGACCGTTGTCTGTCTTCATCTGAACAGGTTTCCCAGTACAGAAAGAGCCGTGACAAGGTGCGAGGTAACATCCTTAGCAGCTTCTCCGGGGGGGGGGGGGGGGGGGCAGAGACAAAGCCACTGTAGGCGTCTATAGAGACACGGAGATACTTCAGTTTGCCACATTTTGGGACGTGTGTGACATCCATTTGCCACAGTTGATTAGGGAGAAGACCACGCAGATGGACTCCCAAATGCGGTACAGGTTGGCTTGTACCGCATGGGGGCATTTTTTGACTCTTTCACGAGCCTGTTCTCGTGAAATTTTACAAAACAAACGGAGAGGCTGAGCATTTAAGAGACGCAACCGATGCACGTTCTGAGCTTCCTGCACTGATCCCACAGTCGTGGGGAAGGTAAGCCTTGTAGCAGCACCTGCCTGGGCATTACCTTCTGCGTTCTGAGCTTCCTGCACTGATCCCACGGTTGTGGGGAAGGTAAGCCTTGTAGCAGCACCTGCCTGGGCATCACCTTCTGAGTTCTGAGCTTCCTGCACTGATCCCACAGTCGTGGGGAAGCTGAGCCTTGTAGCAGCACCTGCCTGGGCATTACCTTCTGAGTTCTGAGCTTTCTGCACCGATCCCACAGTCGTGGGGAAGCTGAGCCTTGTAGCAGCACCTGCCTGGGCATTACCTTCTGAGAGTGATCCTGGTAGGCTTGTGTGCGCCCTAATGTGTCCCAAATAGAAGGGCAGTTGTCTTTCTCATATTAGCTTTTGAATTCGTATAAACAAGGGCATAGCGTTGGAAGTTGTTGTAAGAAAAGGAGAAGTCTCAAGCAACGGAATGGAGTGAGCTACATATGCACTATCGGTATAAATATTTACAGCCTGACTGGAAAACTGTGTAAAGACTTGAAGTATGGCATACAGCTCAACCAACTGGGCCGACTGATGCTTTAAAAACATGGGAAGGGATATCTGTAAACACCGTAACAGCCTTTGGAATGGGGTTACTTTTTGTATTTTTGGGGAAAATAAAGGAATAGGATCGGGCAAAGTGTAACACGGGGTCATCAGGGAGGTGATTGTCAATGACTCCCATAAATCCTGACATGGCTATTCCCCAGTCATCAGGAGTTTGAAGAAGGAACTGGGTCTGTTCTCGGGTATATGGCACTACTACAACATCGGGGTCTTTTCCGAAATATTGGCGGGAAAGGAAGCGAGCCTTGATGATTATTGAAGCAACCTGAGACAAATATACTGTAATTACCTTAGATGAGGAAATGGGGAGATGAACCCAGAAAAGAGGTTGACCTTTTTTATTGGGCATGAGGGATTTTTGCCAAAAAACTCCAGTGGGCGCATGTGGTGTGGCTAAAACTACAAAAAGCAGGGGGAGAGTATAAGAAATCTGTGAAGGCCGGCGCCGCGGCTCACTAGGCTAATCCTCCACCTTGCGGCACCAGCACACCGGGTTCTAGTCCCGGTCGGGGCGCCGGATTCTGTCCCGGTTGCCCCTCTTCCAGGCCAGCTCTCTGCTGTGGCCAGGGAGTGCAGTGGAGGATGGTCCAGGTGCTTGGGCCCTGCACCCCATGGGAGACCAAGAAAAGTACCTGGCTCCTGGCTCCTGGCTCCTGCCATCGGATCAGCGTGGTGCGCCGGCCGCGGCGGCCATTGGAGGGTGAACCAACGGCAAAGGAAGACCTTTCTCTCTGTCTCTCTCACTGTCCACTCTGCCTGTCAAAAAAAAAAAAAAAAAAAAAAAAAAAAAGAAGTCTGTGAAACAAACTGTTGGCTGATGGCTTGCGCTACTTGGTTTAATGCGTCTCCCGCAGCAGGGGCGAGCTCGCGGGGGGAAGAGGGACCTGGGTCTCCTCGCAGAATGTCATTGAGGGGCAAAAGGACATTATTAGATATTTTTAAATAGGGCCTGAGCCACTGAATATCTCCTAGAAGTCTTTGAAAATCATTAAGGGTCTGGAGGCAATCCAAGCGGAACTGGATGCGGGGCACAAAAACCAAATCCTGCTGTAATTTTAAACCCAAATAGGTAAAGGGGTCTTGTAACTGGACCTTATCAGGAGCAATTTGTAAACCAAGGGCAAGAAAGGCTTTAGAAAGTGCCGTAAAGCAATCTTGTAGGTCTGACTTGTTCTGAGCCGCCAGTAAAATGTCATCCATATAATGTAGAATATAAATGTGCGGCCAGTGCAAACGAACCGGGTCCACTGCCTGTGCTACAAACTTTTGACAAAGGGTGGGGCTATTGGCCATTCCCTGGGGCAGGACTTTCCAATGAAATCTTTGCATCGGTCCCTGCAAATTAACACGGGGGAGGCTAAAGGCAAAATAAGGACGGTCATCAGGGTGTAGAGGAATAGTGAAAAAGCAGTCTTTGAGATCTATAATGATTTTGTAATAACCATTTGGGATGGCCACGGGGGTTGGGATGCCAGGTTGGAGGGCTCCCATGGGTGCCATGACCTTATTAACGGTGCGCAAATCCTGTAAAAGGCACCATTTACCAGATTTTTTCCTTATGACAAAAATGGGCGTATTCCAGGGAGAATTGGAAGGCTCTAGGTGTCTGGCCGCGAGCTGCTCCTGTACAAGCGCTACATGTAGCGGCATTTAGCTTTTCTTGAGTAAGCGGCCACTGATCCACCCAAACAGGAGTTTGAGTATTCCATGTGATTTCGTCTGCATGGGGTACAGGAAGGCCAGTGGCCGTTGCTAAAAATCCGAATATCCGAGCCCATGTCTATCTGTATAGAGGGGCTGTAATAGGCTGAGTCACGCCCTGTCTCATTTTCCAAGTCCTGTGCCAGGCACATAATCCATGCGCAGCATCTGTTGTGTGACCACAGCATCAGGGCTGCACAGGATAACTTCCATTTGGGAGAGAACGGCACGTCCCCACAGGTTAACAGGGAGGCCTGGTAATACAAAAGGAGTCACAGTGCCCGGATTGCCTTCCTTATCTTTCCAGCGTAATACCCTTGAGCTGACTTGGGGGTTATTGGACTGGCCTATACCTCGCAAATCGGTGAGAGATGCGGTCAGCGGCCAATGGGCGGGCCAATGATCTTGAGCTATGACTGTGGCATCTGCCCCTGCGTCCAAAATGCCCTTGAAATCCTTTCCTGTCATAGTAAGGGTTAACACAGGCCTATTTTTTGTAATTGGCTGGACCCAATAAGCATCCGGGGAGCCCAAAGGGGTAGTGCCTCGGGGCCTGGAAGAAAGTGAGGATGAATTTCCAGTAATTAAAGGCAGAAGAACCAGCTGTGCTGGACGGCTGCCCTGTGGAACGGCAGCTACTCCACTGATAGCGGCTGCTAGGATTTTTATCTCCCCGGTAAAGCCACCGTCCATAATACCAGGAAAAACTTGAATGCCTTTAAGGGTGGCTGACGCTGGGCCAAGAATAAAAGCACAGGTACCCGAAGGCAAGGGGCCCCGCACCCCTGTAGGGATACTTTGTGGGCCTGGGTGGAACCTAATATTGTATGGGAGGCGGCACAGAGGTCCAGTGCTGCCTACCTGGGGTTGCTGAGCCTGAGGCTGGGAGGGGGCAAACCGTACTGCCCCAGGGTCTGTCCTTTGAGAAACCGGGGCCAGGGGCTGGCCCCTCTGGGAGTCCCCCCCCCCCCCCCCGCACGCGAGGAGGGAGGGGTTGGCCTGAAGAATTAGTCTTTGACCTGCATTCGTTTGCCCAGTGATAACCCCTATGACATGGGGGCATGGGGTGGAGGGGAGGGGCTGTCTGGGGGAGATGGAGCCATGCCTTGGGCCGTGGGCCTGTTTGATAAGGCGGTTGGACATTTGTGGGCAAAATGTCCGGGCTGTTTACAGGCGTGGCAAGTGGAGGTCCCCTTGGAGGGATTTTTGGTCAGTTTGAGCGCGGCCCCAATTGCCAAGCCCACGGCATGGGCCGATCCCACACCAGCGCAGAGCCTCACATAGTCTGAAAGATCACCCTTATGTTTCTGAGGCCGAAGAATATCTTTACAAGCTGGGTTGGCATTTTCAAAGGCGAGGTGCGTAACAAATGCACTTCCATTTTCTCCTGGCCAACTAGTCTCTCAGCCGCAACATTAAGGCGCGAGACAAAATCACTGTAAGGCTCGTCGGGCCCTGCTGAATCTTAGCCAAGGAGGCGGTGACTGGCCCCCTTTGAGGAAGCTTTCTCCAAGCCCCTAGTCCGGCAGTTTTAATTTGCGCCAGAAGTCCATCGGGGAACCGGACTTGTGAATTGTTGGAATTATACGGAGCATCTCCCAAAAGTTTTTTGAGGGTCCAATTTTTAGATGAAGTTTTAGCAAGATTTTGTTGGGCTATTTCTTTACAAATTTGAACATAGTCAGCCCTCCACAGAACGTAGTCACCTCCGCTGAGAGCGGCTCTGGCGAGGAAGTCCCAATCATTAGGTGTAAGCCAGCGGGCACTCTGGCTTTCCAGTAAGGCCTGAGTATACGGGGCGGTGGGACCATACTGGGTGCAAGCAGTTTTAAGTTTTTCAATAAATCTGAGACTAAGGCTTTTATAGGGTGGCGGCTGTCCGTTACCAGGTCCTTGATTGGGGTCCTGGTCTTCCTCCTCCGACAGGTTCCTCACTGTCTTCCCCAGAGGGGTGGGGCGAATTCTCCGCAGCCTCATTTTCCCCTTCAGCGGCAGGCTCAGAGCGACCTCCGGCTTGCCTCCTGGCTTCAGGGAAGGCTGGAAGGGGTTGGGTTTTGGACCTGACTTTACCTTGTTCAGGTTTTGTGAGGGGCTGCTCTAAGGCAAGGTGGCGGAGCTGGATGTGCTCTCGTCCGTGTTGAAGTGACTGTCGCAAGGCCGACAAGTCAGGCACGGGAGGGTTAAGGTCATAGAGAGCGGGGGCACAAATGGGAGGGTGCGGGTGAGTATTGTACGGCGGGGGATTTTTAACATTGTGGGGCCAACTGGAATTATGATGGTGCACAACCTCTTCCCCTGGGGCAGCTTCCTCATCCGAATCTGATTTGTCTCGGATGGCAGGATAGAGTCGGCTCGCTTCGTTGGTAGGGGCTAAAGTGGGCTCTTTGATTTTATTGCTGGGGTCATCATCAGTGGAGGGTGTATCCAGAATGACAGATGGGCATTTAGATGCAGGTCGGGAGGATCGCTGTAACGTCTCCTCACCATCCCTTACTAGGGCATCAATAGTCTCATCTAGGTGACGGGTTTTTAGAATGTCATTAATCAGGTTCCAATATGAAAAAATCGTAATAGGCACTTTTGCAGGGCCAAAGGTCTCATGAAAATCCTTTAAACAACTTCCAAGTCTTTCCCACTTGATCTGTCAATTGTTCCTTCCTTGGGGAACCAGGGACACAATCTTTCTACATACTCAAAAAATGCCTTTCGATCCTTATTTTTAACCCGAACTCCTCGTGTCTTGAGGGCCTCCCTGAGACCCGAAATGAACATTTCCCGTGACGATAATGCCTGTCCCATGGCTGTCACTTACCTTGCGCTGTCTTCACTCCGCAGCGTCGACCGACGCTAATGATCTCGGGTGGGCAGTTCCGAGCCGGTCGCACAATCACTTGGATCCAAGTTTTCCTCCTGGAAGGCGGCGTTCCTCCAATCTCGCAGGCACTCGAACCCCAAGGGCCGCACTCGAGCCCCACGTTGGGCGCCAGTTGTCCCGTCCCGCGGGACAGCAACTGGGGCCGAGCACCTAGAAGGAGAAAGGAAAGGGACAGGAGACACCAAGATGGCAGCAAGACAAGTGCCGATCAAGCTGCGATTTTTATTTTTCAAGCACACACTTATATATCATAAAGGCAGGATGTCGGGCGGGGGGAGACGGGGAGTTTACCTTGCAGCTGCGATGCTTGTGCAGGTGGGGGAACGGTCATGAAGTCTTAAGGCACAGGGTGGCGTTACCAGCACTCCCCGGCCCGGCTGCTTAGCTCTACTTCAGTAGTTTTCCACTAAGAGGCCGCATGTCGCACGGTCTCCGACAGTGTCAGGCCCTGCTACTGGAAGTGTTAGGTGGGAAGTCAGATCTGGGCTTGTGTGTGTGACAAAGGCCCACAGAGCTGACATCCAGGTCCAGCATCTGCATCTCAAAGTCATCCCCACAACGTTCCAGGGGCAGCCCAGTGTCGCATCCTGCCCCGCCCCCTCCTACCGTGGGGTCCCCGGCCCTTCTGCCTGCCTGACATCTGCATTTCAGATACCCTGCTCCGGATCCTGACTCCAGGGGGTCCTGCCCATCCTTCCTCTAACCGGGGGCAGCGCCAGCCGGGCTTCCCCCTGTCTGATACCTTCAGGGGGAAAACTCAGGAGATTTTCTATTTACATCCAAGAAGTCCTTTGTTCCAAGAGGAGCAGAGATGGGCAGGCAAGGCCCATCCTCTTAAAACCCCCCGGCCTCACCCGGATGGCGCGCTCAGCCCTCTTCTCTCTGCTGACCGCCCGCCTGGCCTGCCCAGGTGTGTTCTCTCCACTCAACCATGTATCCCCGCTTTCCCCAGTCCGAGCGACTGGGCTCTCTCTCAGGTCCTGTCTGGAGAGGTGCCCGTCCGTCCTTACGGATGTCCCTGCCCTAATAAACCTTGCTGTTTGCTTTCCGCTGCTCTCTGTCTCACGCCTGAATTCTTCCTTGCGTGAAGACAAGAACCCTGCAGTTCTACGGTAACAGAAGGATGTCAGCAGGTGTGTCACCCTCACCAGGCAGGCTCAGAGTCGGGCCCCGGGGGTGTCGAGGGGCAGGAGCCCCCGGAGTCGCCACTTTGGAGGAGGGAGGAGCTGGGCTGGAAGAGGACGAGGACTGCAGGCCCCGGAGCCGCGGACCCCCAAGCCCCTGCCCAGTGGCCTCTGGGGAGGCGCAGGACCGAGGGCCAGCAGCCCCCCGAGGCAGGTGCAGGCGAGGGTCTCACCTGTGAGCAGCCAGGGACCCCACGCTGTCACTGCTGCTCCCCGTGCTCCCGCTGGCCCTGGGCTCCCCGTGACCCCACAGGAACCTGAGCACCAGATGGACAGGCGACCCTGGCCTGCTGCCCACCAGAGGGAGCTCCGCGGGAAGAAGGAAGCTGGAAAGGCGGCACCCACTTCCCATCAGGGTTCCCGGGGGACCCCCGCTCCGGCCTGCACGTCAAACGCAAGCCCAGCAGGGCCCAGCGACAGCCACAGGTGACCCAGCCTGGCCTGAGTGGTGGGGAGGCCTGTCTGCCGTGAGGGTGGGGACGAGGCCCAGCCAGGCTCCCAGACGCCACGGGGCTGCTCAGCCAGGGGAGCCCCGTCCGGTTTTGCGCCGGAAAAGTTTGGGGTGCGTTTCTGCCCATGTCAGGGCGCCTTCGAGGAAGTGAACCCTTGAGAGTCCCGATGCTGATTCTAGGAATTCGTGGCTGTGCAGCCATTGGCGATGCGGGAGGCAGGGAGCAGGAGCAGCCAGGCCGGTCCCTGAGCAGCGTCTCCCGACCGGCGCCGCAAACCGAGCGCAGCGTGAAGAAGGTTCTGGAAGCCCAGGAGCACGGCGCAGGCGTCCGGCTGGCAGCTGGGGAGGTGGGTGTGTGTACCTTGTGCTGTCCACGCCGGGAGACGGCCGCTCTGGCCAGCAAGGGGGGCCCATTCCCTCCTGAGGCTGAAGCAGGCGCACGAGAAGGCAGCGTGGGGCCGGGGTGGGGAGCCAGGAGCCCCTCCAAGGGTGGTGACGCCCGCGGTGCGGGGTCCCTGTGCGGTCACCGTCCCGATCCCCACCAGCCGCGGAGCCCAGACCACGGCCCTCGCCCTCTGTAAGTCCAACTGCACCAGCACCGCCAGGGCCCGCCGCTGCTCCACCGCCCCGAGGCCAAGGACCCCGCGCCTGCCACCCCTCTTCCCCCACGTCACGCCGAGGGCGGCTCGGGCTGCCGCCGATTCCTGCACCAGGAGAATCCACAGCCCCGCCCGCGCCGAGCGCAGCCAACACCCCCTTCCTCACTGCCCAGCCCCAGGGCCGCTCCGCCTGGAGCACCTCCTCGTTCCAGCAAGCCACCACCAAGGCCCCGTGTCCCGCTGCGGGTCCGGCCAGCGTCACCGCCCCTCCTCCGTGCCCCTGAACCCCGTCGAGCGCGCGTGACCACGCACAGGACGACAGCCCGGACCGAGATGGCGTTGGGAGAGGCCCACAGCCTGTGACAGCGCGGGCCGGGTGGCATGGGGGGGTCCCATGGCAGAGTCCACGCGCGGAAGGTCCGGCCACTGCCCGCCACGAACCCGGCACAGAGACACGACTCGCCCTCCCGACGCCGAAGCCACTGTCCCGGCACACCTGTGCTCGCCCCAACAGGACCCCGAGGCCCCGCCCACCGCGCGTCGCGAAGAAATGCGTCAGAGCCAGGCGCCACTGTGGAGCATGCGCAGAGAGGCGCCGGCGGGCCGGAGGGCGGGCCGGAGGGCGGAGCCGACGCGTTCAGGCGGCGTTCAGGAGGTCCCGCCTCGCCCGCGCCGCCCCGCCCCTCGCCCGGCCGCCAATAGGCTGTCAGTCCCCGCCCCTGACGACGCGGGCTCCGCCCCCTGGGGACGCGCCGCCGCCCGCTCAGGGAGCGACGGCAGGGCCCGCCGGGGCCTAGGGTCCCGCGGCTGCCATGAAGCTGACGCGGAAGATGGTCCTGTCCCGGGCCAAGGCCTCGGAGCTGCACAACGTGCGGAAGCTCAACTGCTGGTGAGGGCCGACGCGGGGCCGCCCCGCCCTGGCCGCGGGCATCAGAATGACACGCAGGGCTCCTGCGCGGCGCGGCGGGCCCCACGACGCCCCCGTGCTGCGGCCGCCCGGAGCAAGTGCGCCGGGGCGTGGCCGGCCGCGCCGTCTGCCTGTGCGTGGCCAGGGCGGTGAACACGTGGGGTCGCTCCAGGTGGGGCGGGCGAGAGGAGGGGGCGCGGGGCTGTGGGGTGGCCAGGTGCAGAGGGCGGGGAGGGGAGGGGCACAGGTGCTGTGGGGACGCCAGGCACAGAGGGCAGGGAGGGCAGGGGCTGTGGGGTGGCCAGGTGCAGAGGGCGGGCGAGGGGAGGGGCAGGCGCTGTGGGGACGCCAGGTACAGAGGGCAGGGGCTGTGGGGTGACCAGGTGCAGAGGGCGGGGAGGGCAGGGGCTGTGGGGTGGCCAGGTACAGAGCGCAGGGAGGGGAAGGGCAGGGGCTGTGGGGTGGCCAGGTAGAGCGCAGGGAGGGCAGGGGCTGTGGGGTGGCCAGGTGCAGAGGGCGGGGAGGGCAGGGGCTGTGGGGTGGCCAGGTACAGAGGGCGGGCGAGGGGAAGGGCAGGGGCTGTGGGGTGGCCAGGTACAGAGCGCAGGGAGGGCAGGGGCTGTGGGGTGGCCAGGTGCAGAGGGCGGGGAGGGCAGGGGCTGTGGGGTGGCCCCGGGGTCACTGGCCCAGAGCAGGCGCTGGGCCTCGTGGAGGTTAGGACCCCACCCCCCCTGGAAGGGCAGAGTTTGAGGTTGGGGCCTCAGCCCGTGTGTCCCCAGGCTGGAGGGTGTGGGCTGCGTGTGGGGGCAGGAGCCGGGCGCCACCTGTGTTCAGCAGGGACAGCGGCCAGGGAGCGGCGCGGTCAGCTCGGGCTGGGCCCCTCGCAGTGCGCCCCGGCTGCACGGGCGGGGGAGGCGGCCCCCGTGCCCCCAGCATCCCCCGTCCAGCCTGGGGACGGCCAGCCTCCCGGTTATGTGGGTGTGCGTCCTTGAGCCTCGGGCTCTGTCACATCACAGCTGTCATATCTGTCGTGTCATCTCACGTGTCAAGTGTCACGTGTCATGTCCTATCATGTCAGCCATGTCATGTCTCATGCCTTGTATGTCAGGTCTGTCACATCTGTCATGTCTGTCACATGTGTGTCACGTCATTGTATCACGTCATGTCTGATGTCACACTTGTCATGTCTGTCACATGTCACATCTGCCATACCTGCTGTGTCACATCTGTCACATCTCATGTCTGTCGTGTCTCACATTACATCTGTCATGTCACATCTGTCATGTCCTATCATGTCAGCAATGTCATGTCTCATTCTCGTGTCATGTCACATCTGTCATCACGTCACATCTGTCATGTCTCACATCTGTCATGTCACAACTGTCCTGTTTCATGTCTCATGTCACAGCTGTCATGTCTGTCACATCTGTCATGTCATGTCTGTTACATCTGTCATGCCATGTCTTATGTCATGTCATGTCTGACGTCACACTTGTCGCATCTGTCATATCTGTCGTGTCACGTCTGACATCACTATGTCATGTCTGTCACATCTGTCGTGTCACGTCTGTCACATCACATGTCACGTCATGTCTGAGTGCAGCTGAGACGGGGCTAACACAGGTGTCTCCTCCTTCCCCAGGGGCAGCCGTCTCACGGACGTGAGTATTGGGTTCACCACCCCACGTGCCCTTATCCCAAACGCCACGGCCTCTTCCCCGGGACACGTGCCACCCCATGCCCGCACTTGGTCACCTACTGGTGACAAAAACCACGAACGAGAAAGAAGCCTCCCTGCCCGGGTAGGCTGTGCAGGGGGCGGGGCCCCGGCTCTCACCCCAGGGTCCCTGCGCAGCTCCGTGGCCCCAGCCCACCCCCTCCGTCCCGGGTCTGAGACCAGCCTCACACCCGTGTCCCCTCGGCCCTGCCGTGCGCTGCAGGGGCTGCCAGCCCTCCCTCGTGCCTCAGCGGGAAAGGCGCCCGCGGCCCCCGGCCTGCTGCCGTCGGTGTGGCACCGGGACGTGTGCGGGCTCCTGGCAGCATCTGAGAGCGGTGACTGCCACAGGAGGGATGCGCACAGGCGAGCAGCGAGGGGACGTCCTGGCCACGAGGCCACACCCACGGGCCCTGCTCTGCTGTGCGCCGTGGCCATGGCCGTGGCCCGTGGCCCGCGTGCGTCCCTCTGCCGGCCTGAGCGCAGAGCAGTGCTTCCTGCTCCATCTCTGCCTTGCAGATCTCCATTTGCCGGGAGATGCCCAGCCTGGAGGTGATCACGCTCAGGTACCACTGCCCCCGCGTGGCTCCGGCCCCTGGGCCACGGAAGCCAGGAGGAGCCTGGAGTTCCTCCTGGGACGCCACATGGAGACCCCGGGGGCAGCTTCTGGGGCACGCGGGGCTGGGGCACACGGGCTGGGGCAGGCGGGGCTGGGGCACACAGCGCTGGCTGCTCCCGCGGCTCCTGTCTCCCCCTCTTAAAGGTCTAAAGATTTATTTGATTATCTGAAAGGTAGGGTGACAGAGAGAATCTTCCGTCCACTGGTTTGCTCCTCAAGTGGCCACAACAGCCAGGGCTGGGCCAGGCTGAGGCCAGGAGCCAGGAGCTGCATCCGGGTCTCCCACATGGGTGGCAGGGGCCCAGGTACTTGGTCCACCACCTGCTGCCTTCCCAGGCCATCTGCAGGGGGCAGGATCGGAAGTGGAGCAGCCGGGACTCAGACCGGCGCCCACCTATGGGGTGCGGGCAGCAGGGCGCCTGCCCCCAGCTCCTGGGTTTGGCCTTGAGTTACTGTGGCCACCGCTGGCCTCGCAATGGAGCGGCCGTCCCCTGTCAGGCCTCCTTGTAACGGGGCGGGCGTCCCCTGTCAGGCCTCCTTGTAACGGGGCGGCCGTCCCCTGTCAGGCCTCCTTGTAACGGGGCGGCCGTCCCCTGTCAGGCCTCCTTGTAACGAGGTGGGCGTCCCCTGTCAGGCCTCCTTGTAACGGGGCGGGCGTCCCCTGTCAGGCCTCCTTGTAACTAGGTGGGCGTCCCCTGTCAGGCCTCCTTGTAACGGGGCGGCCGTCCCCTGTCAGGCCTCCTTGTAACGGGGCGGCCGTCCCCTGTCAGGCCTCCTTGTAACGGGGCGGCCGTCCCCTGTCAGGCCTCCTTGTAACGGGGCGGCCGTCCCCTGTCAGGCCTCCTTGTAACGGGGCGGCCGTCCCCTGTCAGGCCTCCTTGTAACGGGGAGGCCGTCCCCTGTCAGGCCTCCTTGTAACGGGGAGGCTGTCCCCTGTCAGGCCTCCTTGTAACGAGGTGGGCGTCCCCTGTCAGGCCTCCTTGTAACAGGGTGGCCGTCCCCTGTCAGGCCTCCTTGTAACGGGGCGGGCGTCCCCTGTCAGGCCTCCTTGTAACGAGGTGGGCGTCCCCTGTCCCCTGTGAGGAGGGTGGAGCTTCCCACCTCCCCGGCGGCAGCCGACAGGGCCTCGGTGCCAGGGAGGCCTTGCAGTCTGCACACTTGCAGGCCGCGGGGCTCCTGCAGGGAGGGGGCGAGGGCGGTGGCCCAGGGGCCCCGGGTGCCGAGGCGGGTGGCATGCGTGCCCTCACCGGCTGTCCCCGTGCAGCGTCAACAGCGTGTCCAGCCTGGAGCCCGTGAGCCGCTGCCGGCGCCTGAGCGAGCTGTACCTGCGCAGGAACCTCGTGCCCAGCCTGGGCGAGATCTTCCACCTGAAGGAGCTGCCCCACCTCAGGGTGCTGTGGCTGGCCGAGAACCCCTGCTGCGGCCCCGACCCTCACCTGTACCGCATGACTGTGCTGCGCAACCTGCCCGGCCTGCAGAGGCTGGACAACCAAGGTGGGCTGGCGGCCGCGGCCTCCTCCCCCGCCCTTCTACTCCTGGCCACGCCCCCTTCCCTTCCCTTCTACTCTGGCCATGCCCCTCCTCCCCTTCTACTCTGGCCACGCCCCTCCCTGTCCCTTCTACTCTGGCCACACCCCTCCTCCCCTTCTACTCCTGGCCACGCCCCTCCTCCCCTTCTACTCTGGCCATGCCCCTCCCCTTCCCTTCTACTCTGGCCACGCCCCTCCTCCCCTTCTACTCCTGGCCATGCCCCCTTCCCTTCCCTTCTACTCTGGCCACGCCCCTCCTCCCCTCCTTTCTCCTGGCCACGCCCCTTCCCTTCTACTCCTGGCCACGCCCCTCCTATCCAGCCTGCAGAGGCTGGACAACCAAGGTGGGCTCTGTGGCCAGCCATGGCCGGCCCGAGGGGACACAGCGCCCCCACCCCCACTGAGACACAGACGCCTGCTCCTTCCAGTGTTCTCGGCCGGTGGGCGTGGGATCTGCCGTGAGCCCACCCCCGCTGCTCTCCCGGCCATCTGCGCTGCCGTCTTCCTCTCTGGGGGCTCTGAGCCTTGCTCGCCTGGGTCAGGTTGCTGGGCGCCGTCCCTGCCCCCAGGCCGCGGGCTCAGCTCCCCCTGCCCCACTTGCTCCCCGTGCCCCCGCATTGCGCACCTGCTCTTGGCGCCCTTCCCGGCGCCGCCTGCTTGATCAGCTAGGAGGCCGTGGGCCAAACCCACCCATCCGTGGTGCCTCCCTCCCAGGCCGCTGAACGCGTCTCCGGTCGCCTGCGGCACAGCCAGGCGCTGGCGTGCACTCCCCAGGGGCTCGCAGGATGTTGCCGGAAAACCGCGCGTGGATTTCAAACGTCCTTTGCCCCGAACGTTGTGATTCCACTCTCACGCGCTAAGTGCCCTTGTTGGGGTGGCGCCTGCGCCTCCCGTGTGTTCCCAGCCCCCACGACCGCCGGCTGTGAGCGGGAGCGGTGGACCCTTCACGGCTTGGCTGTCCCAGGGCACGTCCCACGCGTGCCTGGAGCTCGGCAGCCGGTGCACGTGCACGGTGAGGCCTCTCGAGGCTGCGTCCACTGACGCCCTCCCTTCCTGTCCCCCAAGCCGTGACGGAGGAGGAACTGTCGCGCGCGCTGCTGGAGGGCCGTGAGATCACCGCGGCCCCGCCCTGCACGCTGAGCCCCGGCAGCACCACCGCCGACGCCGAGGCCGACACCGACACCGACACCAGCTGCTACCCGCTGGGCTACAGCGAGGAGGGGGCCAAGTGAGCCTGGGGGCGGGGCCTCCTGGGGTCAGGCTGGGATGGGGCGGCCCCGTCTCCCGTGGGAGTGACCCCCGCGACCACACAGCGCTCGGAGCTGCGGAGGGGACGGTGCTGGCCGGGGCCAGTTTGCTGCTGGTCGTGAAGCCCCCAGGCTGATGGGCCCTCCCTGTGGGCCGCCCTTGTGGTCGGGCTCGCCCCCCAGCCCCAGCCAGGTGCACGATGGCCTGTGGCTGATGGGAGGCGAGGGAGATGCGCTGCCGCTCGCTCCCTGCCGTGTCCCGGGTGGGCCGGCCCCTTGCTACGCCGGGAGCCTGACTGCGAGGACGAGCGCGCCCCGGGCCCTCAGACCTCGCCGTCTCCATCTCCCTCTGCAGCCTCCAGGCCCAGCTCGTGCCGAAGCTCCCGTTCTCGCAGAGGGACCCCCCTGGCAGTCACAAGAGCAGGGTGAGTGGGGCCGGGGCCGGCACGGGGACGCGAGAGTCCGGGAGGGGGACGGGCAGCGGCCGAGCGGGGGGGCAGAGCAGGGCGTGGTGGGGCTGGCTCCGAGGCAGAGGCCACGTGGGGCCAGCCCCGGGAGGCGCTGAGCTGTGCCCCCGCCCACAGAACGTCCTGGCCGCCGTCCTGCTGCTGCTGCGGGAGCTGGACGCCGAGGGGCTGGAGGCCGTGCGGCAGACCGCGGCCAGCCGGCTGCAGGCGCTGCGCGGGCGGGAGCCCCAGCAGGACGTGGAGTGAGGGCGGCGGCCCCGCACGCGGACTGCGTGATGAAGTATTGTTCCAAGTCTGACCTGGAGGCAGACGTGGCCGGGGGCTCCCGGGCGCCTGGCCCCTCCGCCCCGGTCAGCAGGTGAGGCTGTGCCGATGGACACTGCCCATCTCCTCGCTTCTTCTCCTAAGAGTCCCGCAGCCGCGTGGGGTTCCCGCCACCCCACGGCGGGGGCTGCGGCTGGACCGGCCTCGGCCCCGTCTGGGAGCTGCGTCTGAGAAGGGCTCCCGGGAGGCCGTGCTGTCCCCGGGGAGGGAGGCGCTGCCCGTGGCCCTGCCCCCGCCCCGGCCACCTGCATGGGGCTGGGACCTGGGCTTCTGAAGCGCCCAGAGCCGGCTCACTTCTGGTCACGTGACAGCCACGTGGGCCACGACCCCATGACACAGGCACCATCCTGAGGGCCTGAGAAGGCGGAGGTGCAGGTGCAGGCAGGGGCGGGGGGGTGGCCACCTGGGCCTGTGTCCACGCCTGCCCAGCTCACTGGATGCCCTCAATAAAGCACCGTCAGGACGGCCAGGGCTCACGATGCCTTCCGTGTCCTCCCCTCCCCGCCCGCCCACCAGGCAGGGCCCCCAGAGATCTCCCCTCTGCCCACCAGGGCCCTCTGAGGCCCTCAGACTTGACTGAGCACTGACCTCCGCATGTCCACCCCGGCCTCAAACCTGGGTCTTCTGGCGTCCAGGGCCATTTCCCGTCCCAGCCCCACTCCCACCAAGCAGCCCAGAGAGCAGACAACCACCCCTCACCTAGAGGGGCAGACAGCAGCCTCTCACCCAGAGCCACCGCCCAGGCCAGCCTGGAACGGGGCAGAGCGGGCAGACAGCGGCCTCACCCAGAGCCAGCTGTGTGGCTCAGAGCCTGGCTGGTCGAGCCCCGGGGCCACTGCCCTGAGAACCGAGTGGCTGTGGGTTGGTGCCGACACGGCCACTGCACAAGCTGCCTGTGCCTGCCTGGCTGGGACCCCACTGTGCGGGGTGGGGAGGGCCCTGGGCCCTGGAGCAGACATGGCGGCTTTGCCCTGGGCTCCTGGGGGCCGGGTCGTTCTCGAGATGGGGGTGTGTGGGGTGGGAGCGATCCCGAGGGCCCCTAAGCCCGGGCTGGCCGTCATGGTCCCAGCGGCACGCCCACTGCCAGCCTGCGCCACCACACGGCACTCCCAGCCGGCCTGTGCTGAAGCCCCTGGAGTGTGGGACACAGGAGCTGCGGGGGCTGGGCTGGTTGGAGACGCACAGGCCCCCTCCCTGCCAGCCCCAGGCAATGGGGGCCCAGCACCCTCACCCGGCCAGCCCAGGGTCCCCAGGGGCCCCCTAAGGAAGGGGTTCTGTGCAGGGGTCTGGGGCATGGCCAACTCCAGTGTCCCTGCTGGGCTCCACGTGACAAGGTCAGGGGGGACAGGCCGGCCCCAGAGTGATAGAGCTTCCTCTCGCCGCCCACCCATGTGCCCCAGGACACACACCGGCTGCGGACCCGACCCCAGCCTAGCTGTCTGGACGCTCGTTCAGGGCCGGCGTGGGGGCCCCACAACCAGCTCAGGCCCGGGGTGGGTCTGGGACCGGGGCAGCCTCCCCTTGGCGCAGGCCGCAGGCTAGGGAGCACCAGGGCGGCCGCATGGTCGGCCCATGCCTCCTCGAGGCCCCGCGTCACAGAGGCTGACGGGACTCCAGTCAAGGCGTTTATTTCTAGAAAAGGCGACGAGCGCTGCCGGCAGTGCAGGCGGCAGCGGCTCCGCGCGGCGCTGTGGGGACACTGGGGCAGGGCGGCAGTGCAGGTGGCAGCGGCTCCGCGCGGCGCTGTGGGGTGGCCAGGGCCGGGTGCTGGCCGGCGGCCGCAGCTCAGAAGCCCTTGTCCATGCTGAGGCTGCGCCGGGTCACGTGCTCCAGCTCGCCCGACACATACTCGGCCATGCTGACACGGTAATGCGCCAACATCTTCAGCATCAGCCGCAGGTTCAGCCACCACTGCTCCCGCGGCATGCGGTGCCTGCGGGCCGGGCCGGGGGCGGGGGTCAGGCTCGGCGTGGCTCACACCCTGCCCGGGGACCCCGTCCCTCAGGGGTCTGGCTTGGACACGAGTCCCGGCCCCTGGGTGACCCCTCCTGCAGGCTGCCCCGGCGTGGGGACCCCCGCTCTCCACAGGCTGGGGCTCAGGGCCCTCGGGACTCACTCGAAGTCCGTGTCTTTCTTGAGCTCGGTGACCGGGCTGAAGGCCACCGCCTTCTTCCGCAGGCCAATCACACAAGCCGAGTCGGGCGCGTTGGCGAAAACCCGGCCTGTGGGCGCAGGCAGACAGTATCCTAGATGCTGCCCCACCCCAGCCTGTGCCCAAGGCCAGGCCCTGCCCCCCTCATCCTCCTACCCTTTCGGTACACGGCCTGCAGCTTCTCCGACACCCACAGCATGGCCTTGACCCCCAATTTGGTCCCGTAGTTGCGGTCAAAGGGGGTAGGAGCCCCGCCCTGCAGAGGAGACAAGGCCTGGGTCTGGTGCCAGCCGGTGCCGACAGGCACGCCACGCACTGAGCCCAGACACCACCCCTGCTGGCCCGTTCCGCCCCCTCTGAGTCCAGCCAGGGGCCAGTAGGCTGCCCAGTGACTGGGCGGGGTGGCCCGGGCCTCAGCACCACAGGCAGTGGTCGGGTCGGGGGCCTCTGGCTGGCTCCTGCTGCCAGCATCAGGCCGGGGGGGGGCCTGGGTCTAGATGGGGAGGGGCTGGAAGGGGCAGGGGTCTCAGGAAGCGGTCAGCGGGTGGAGGAAAACTCAGCTGCAGGGTCCCAGCCCCGCCCTCCAAGGGGGCGGCCTCAGCAGGAGGCAGGCCTGGGCGCCCCCCCCCCATAAAGCGGGTGACAGGCACCCAAGCCAGGACTGAGAACTGAAGGGCCCGAGGGCGCGGTGGGCAGTGCCGGCACGGGGCCTGCCTTCCGGAACCTTCCCGCCTGCACCTGCTGCAGGTGGCCCAGGACGTTGGTCCTGCAGTCGAAGACGCCCTTGCCCTCGGACGAGTAGAGGTTGTACAGGAACTCCGTGGTGTAGTAATCGTGGCACCTCTCGTTCCTGGTGGGAGCAGCGGGGACCCCAGCTAAGGGGGAGCCTGCCTGGGCTCTGCCCGCCCTGTCCTGAGCCCCAGGGAAGCCGGAGCTGCCTCCAGGCCCTGCTGAGACCCTCAGGGCCTCCCCGTCCCACAGCCCCGCCTCACCGCAGCACCAAGCCCCTCTGGATGTCCGTCTTCATCTTCTCTGTCATGTGCTCCACGTTGGCCTGGGGACAGGGGGGACCACAGATGAGAGGCCAGGGGACTGGGTCCCAGGTGACCACAGGGGGAGGCACCCCGACGGACAGGAGGGGCTGGGGACCCCGGGCACGGGGACCCCTCTGTTGTCTGTGGGGCCGCCGCGCTCACCTTCAAGTCATG
This sequence comes from Oryctolagus cuniculus, assembly GCF_051225735.1. Taxonomy (NCBI): domain Eukaryota; kingdom Metazoa; phylum Chordata; class Mammalia; order Lagomorpha; family Leporidae; genus Oryctolagus; species Oryctolagus cuniculus. The sequence continues at coordinate 2,072,155 of NC_142870.1, forward strand.
GATGTTGAAGGGGTCCTCGAAGACGTAAGCGGCGTCGGCGCCCACGGCGATGCCCGTCACGGTGGCCAGGTAGCCGCAGTAGCCGCCCATGGTCTCCACGATGAACACGCGGCGCTTGGTGCCCGAGGCCGACTGCTTGATGCGGTCACAGCTCTGGGGGCCAGGGCTGGGTCAGGGCCCGCAGCCCCATGCTGCCCAGGGGAGGGGGCTATTGGCGCGGCAGGGAGCCCGGCACAGGTGAGTTGGGGAGGGCATGGGAGGCGCTGGCACGGACACGGGCTGGGGCTCAAGGCCCTGCCCACCTCAGTCCCTGGACCAGCGGCCTAGGGACACTGTGTCGGTCACTGCCCCGGCAGGGCCTGGGGCGCCACGAACAGGCTCTCCCCACGTGGGCCAGGCGCACGCTGAGCCTCAGCTGCTCGCCTGTGCCATGGGGTGGCAGCATCGCTGCCCCTGCGGGCTGCTTGTAAAGAACAGGCCAGCAGCACTCGGAGGGAAGCTGCCCCCAGACGCCGGTGAGAACAGGGCAGGGTGACAGCAGGACACAGGACAGCAGGGCGGGTGACAGGATGTATGACAGGACACAGGACAGGATGTGTGACAGACACGAGACAGCAGGACGTGTGACGACATGGGACAGCAGGATGGGTGACAGGATGTGTGACAAGACATGGGACAGGACACGAGACAGCAGGACATGGGACAGGATGTGTGACAGGACACGAGACAGCAGGACGGGTGACAGGATGTGTGATAGGACACGGGATAGCAGGATGGTGACAGGATGTGTGACAGGCCACGGGACAGCAGGACAGGTGACAGGATGTGTGACAAGACATGGGACAGGACACAAGACAGCAGGACATGGGACAGGATGTGTGACAGGACACGAGACAGCAGGACGGTGACAGGATGTGTGATAGGACACAAGACAGCAGGACATGGGACAACACGAGACAGGACGTGTGACGACATGGGACAGCAGGACGGGTGACAGGATGTGTGATAGGACACGGGATAGCAGGATGGTGACAGGATGTGTGACAGGACACGGGACAGCAGGATGTGTGACAGGACACGGGACAGCAGACACAACATGGGACAGAACATGAGACAGCAGGACATAGGACAGGACATGGGACAGCAGGACGGTGACAGGATGTGTGACAGGACACAAGACAGGACACAGGACAGCAGGATGTGTGACAGGGACAGCAGGACGTGGGACAGGACACGGGAGCAGGATGGGTGATAGGACACGAGACAGCAGGACATGGGACAACACGAGACAGGACGTGTGACGACATGGGACAGCAGGACGGGTGACAGGATGTGTGATAGGACACGGGATAGCAGGATGGTGACAGGATGTGTGACAGGCCACGGGACAGCAGGACGTGGGACAGGACACAAGACAGCAGGACATGGGACAGGATGTGTGACAGGACACGGGACAGCAGACACAACATGGGACAGAACATGAGACAGCAGGACATAGGACAGGACATGGGACAGCAGGACGGTGACAGGATTGTGACAGGACACAAGACAGGACACAGGACAGCAGGATGTGTGACAGTGACAGCAGGGACAAGACACGAGACAGCAGGACGTGGGACAGGACACGGGAGCAGGATGGGTGATAGGATGTGACAGGACACATGACAGGACACAACAGTAGGGTGTGACAGGATGAGTGCAGGACAGGACGTGTGACAGGACATGTGACAGGATGTGTGACAGGACATGGGAGCAGGACGTGGGACAGCAGATAGTGGCAAGACGGGACAGGATGTGGACAGGACATGTGGCAGGATGTGTGACACCAGGACACGTCACAGACGTGTGACAGGACGTGTGACAGTAATTCCAGCCGCGTACAGCTCAGAGTGGAAAGGAAGTGGAAGATGAAGGAGAAACAGGACCTGAGCCGGGAGGTGAAAGATCAGATGCCGCTGGACCCTCACCCAGCCCGGGACCCTCACTCTGCCCGGGACCCTCACCCAGCCCAGGACTCACCCTGCCCAGACACTCACCCAGCCCAGGACTCACCCTGCCCAGACCTCACTCTGCCCGGGACCCTCACCCAGCCCAGGACTCACCCTGCCCAGACCTCACCCAGCCCGGGACCCTCACCCAGCCCAGGACTCACCCTGCCCGGACCCTCACCCAGCCCAGGACTCACCCTGCCCGGACCTCACCCAGCCCAGGACTCACCCTGCCCAGATCCTCACCCAGCCCAGGACTCACCCTGCCCGGACCTCACCCAGCCCGGGACCCTTACCCAGCCCAGACCTCACCCAGCCCAGGACTCACCCTGCCCAGACCTCACCCAGCCCGGGACCTTTACCCAGCCCAGACCCTCACTCAGTCTGGGACCCTCATCCTGCCCAAGGCTCTCACCCAGCCTGGGACCCTCACCCTGCCCGGACCCCCACCCTGCCTGGGGCCCAGCCTCGAGCAGACAGGGTGGCACTGAGCGATGGGCAGGACCAGCTCCAGGAGGAACACACAGAAGTGAGTTCAGCTTCCCCGGGCGTCAGAGCTACAGTCCACACGGGACCACCCCCAACCCAGTGGCAGGAACGAGGCAGGGGCCCTGTGCACACCCCCTTCAGCCCAGCCACACTACGTGCTCCCCACTCGGCCAGCATCGCCCCTCCCGCACGCCCTCTGAGCCCGCACCTCCATGGCGGCGTTCACGGCGGTGTCAGAGCCCAGGCTGAAGTCCGTGCCGGGCACGTTGTTGCTGATGGTGGCCGGGATGACGCACATGACGATGCAGAGCTCCTCGTAGCGCCCGCGCGCCTCCACCAGCTGCAGCACCCCCTCGTAGGCCTGCAGGAGGGACCCTGTGCTTGGCTGTGCCCCGCACGCTGGCGGTCCTGCACCTGCCGGCTTCCCGTGCCAGGGCTGGGGTGGGGCCTGCACCTGCCGGCTTCCCGTGCCGGAGCTGGGGTGGGGCCTGCACCTGCCGGCTTCCCGTGCCGGGGCTGGGGTGGGGCCTGCACCTGCCGGCTTCCCGTGCCGGGGCTGGGGTGGGGCCTGCACCTGCCGGCTTCCCGTGCCGGGGCTGGGGTGGGGCCTGCACCTGCCGGCTTCCCGTGCCGGGGCTGGGGTGGGACCTGCACCTGCCGGCTTCCCGTGCCGGGGCTGGGGTGGGACCTGCACCTGCCGGCTTCCCGTGCTGGTGGCACAGGAGAGACCCACTGTTCCAACCCTTCCCACCCTCCCAAGTCTGGTCCTCTGACGTCAGGGACTCTAATGGGGAACAAGGGAGTGCCCACCGGAGCGGCCCCAGCCCAGACCCACTCCACGCGCCCTGCAGGAGGGGGAGGGTGGCGTGTGTTGCATGTTTGTCAGGAGCCTGATGAGCACCAGGACGTGCCCTGATTGATGCCTCCCAGGCTCTCGAAGCTCCCACAGGGTCACCTGCTCCTGGCGAGCCCCAGGAGAGGGCAAACCCTCCCAAGGTCAGGCGGCCCCTGACCTCGAACCCGCCGATGACCAGCAGGGCTTGGATGTTGTAGGCACGGACGTTCTCCACGATGGGCTCGAGGTGGGCCTTGGGCAGAGTCCTGCAGGACAGACAGGTGTGAGTGCAGGGCAGCCATGGACACGACACACCACATCCGGTCACAGGAAGACGCCCCCCTTGGCTGTCCCCAGAGCTGTCCAGCAGCCACTGGACCCCCTCTGTGTAGCTGGGAGGCCACATAACTGCCTGCCCAGGGCCCTATCTGTCCACAGCTTCCTCTCGCGACCCAGTAGCAGGAGGGACTCTGGCCACTGCGGCCTCTCCAATGGGCACTTGGGGTAACTGTGACCCCCATGCCCATCAAGGCTACCGGCCCCTGGGGTGAAAATGTGGGGGGGTCCCAGCACAGCCGCAGACAACCCAGCTCCAGCTGCCTGCCCCCAGAGGCAGCCCCGGGCTTGAGGCCACCCGAGCTGCCTTCTGCTACGAAAGTAACCACAGTGGCCACCGGGAGCCCTTGACTGGGGCCCAAGCAGGGGGGTTGAGCCTGATGTGGGCAATCTGCCTGCCAGAAGCAGGGGCTGGCCCAGGGCTGCAGGGCTGCCGGGCCCTCTCGAGACCCCCACCACCACCACCACCCGGACCCTGGCGCTGCCCCCTGTTTGCCCAGTGGCGGGGGCTCACCTCTTGGTCCCCAGCATGGAGCCCCCGCGCCCCAGCCAGCCGGCCACATCATGCCAGCTCACCTCTTGCACCTGTGAGGAGGGAGACAGCCTCAGGGGCTCAGCCAGGTCCCCTGGCCTCCACCCCGGGGGCTGCGAGCCTCTGAGACCCTCTGAAGGCACGGCCCCCACCCAGCCTTGGTCACAGCCACACCCACCTACCTGCCCCTTGGCCAGGCCCTCGAAGCCGTCGTGCACCACATACACGGTGTGGCCCTGGGAGATGCCCGTCCGCACCGCCGAGCGCACGGCCGCGTTCATGCCGGCCGCCGGGGCCCCCACGTTCAGGATGGCCAGGGAGAAGTTCGTCTGCCGAGGGGACAGGGTGGGCATGAGCCCGGGGCACAGCGGGGCCTGGCGCCCGGCGACAGCGCCGCAGGAACCGGCTCCTATGCAGCCAGGACCCTGTCCACCACGTCAGTGCTGTAATTGCAGAAGATTCCAGAAGACAGTGCAGGCACCGCCCACGGGCCACCAAGTCATCCGGCAAAGGAAGTGCTGGTCACCAGCACCTGTGCTGGGGCCGCAGCGTGGCCGAGCCAGAGTTGGCTGCTGTGAGAAGCCTTGGCAGCCGCCCAGCATGGAGGGTCACCTGCCCCCCCCACCCCGTGCACTGGCCCAGAGCAGCCACACCGAGGACGTACAAAGCAATGGGGCCGTGCACTGCCGCACCGCGCCGGGGAATCCACAAACGCCCAGCGCCGGCCCCCACACCTGTGCTCTACGCCGGCTCTCGAGCCCGGGGCGTGGAGGCTGGACCAGCACGCTGGCTGCAGGCATCCCTAGTGCCACATGGCCATCGTGGCTACTGGCGCCCCCACGTGGCCCAGCTGTAGGTCCCACTAATGAGCCAGGCTCTCAGCCCCAGTTGGGTGCCGGGAGGGGGAGCTGCCAAGGCCGGGACCCTCGGAGACAACCACAGGAGAACAAGACTGCTGCCCGGAAGGCATAGCCCGGGCCCCAGCGCAGCTGCTGCGCCCCCAGCAGCTGTCCCACAGCCCCACGTCAGGGGCCAGGACCCCGACCTTGTCGCCCGGATTTCAGAAACGAGGCCTGTCCTCGTCCCTCCTTGAAGCCGTCCTGCTTCCCGGGGCTTCGGGTCCCGGGGACACCTCACCTCCCCGCTCTGCCTTGGCCCGACCTCCGTTCCACTTCTGGGTTGGGCAACACTGCAGCCAGGGTCCCCCAACTCACTCACCCCGGGCCGGGCCACAGGCCCTGAGCCCACAGCACCCAGCCCCAGCCCGGGCAGGAGCGAGGGAGTCCAGCAGGCAGGCGGGCGGGCGGGCGGGCATGAGGACCCCAGGGACAGCAGGGCCAGGCCGCCCTCACCTTCTCCTTGGAGAGCTTCTGGTGAGCGAGCAGCTTGTAGATGTTCCAGTTGTTCTCAAAGCTCCTGGAGAGGACGCCGGTCAGAGTCCAGCCCGCAGGACACAGCACACGGGGCTCAGCCCGGGGCGGCCCGGCGACACCCAGCACGCGGGCCTGGGCTCAGCGGGCAGCAGCGCGGGGCACCGGCCGGGAAGGGGCCGGACGGCGTGCAGGCCAGCCACCGCTCAGCTGCACCCCTCTGAGCCCCTCCATGGGCGTGGAGCCCACAGGGCACAAGGTCACAGCGAGGCGCGTGGTGGCACCCAGGTGTGCGGCCTCGGCAGCGGTCTGGAGGCCACGTCCACTCTGACCTCACCCACCGAGGCTGCAGGCCAGCAGCACCCCAGCCTGCCGGGGACCAAAGCCACACAGCTGCTGGCCTCTCCCACCGCCCCGGACACCCTCTGCGTTCTGCCCGTGCAGTGCCGCTGCCCCCAGGTCGGCTCCCCCCACACCCTGCCTGCCTCTCGTCACCCCAGTCCCGGCCCGGCCCCTGCAACCCGGGCTTGGCCACGGAGGCTCTGGCATGCCTTGGGCCCTAGGCCGCAGAGCGCGCCCCCGAGCCCTCCTGGGGCCGGCCGGCCGCCCTCACCTGCCACGGAGCTGGATGGCCTCATCGAAGCGCCGCTCGTCCATGGCCTTCTGCACCTCCTTGGTCTTGGAAAAGAGAGGCGAGCAGCAGAGGCTGTGGGGAGGCCGGGGCGGCACCCTGGCCACAGCCTCGCCGACGCCTCCCAGGCCTGGCCACCGACCTGCCGGCCTCGCACAGACGGACAGTGACCCCCATGCGGGACGCCCGAGGCCTAGCAGGTGCAGAGACCTGGCCACCCAACCTGGGAACCCAGCCAGGGCCGTGAGCTGCCCCGGCCCCCAGCCCAGCTGTGCCCAGTGCCCGGCTCTGTCCTCCACTCCCTCCCTTCACACCCCTCCCCTCCTGACCAAACACCACCCCTGGCCCCAGCCCAGGTCACTGCCTCCAGGGAGCCAAGAGACCTTGGTCTCTTGTTGTTGGTCTCTTGGCTCCCACCCACCCCAAGAAGCCACGGTGTGCTGGGGGGCGGGGGGCACGGAGAGGACCGGGCGGGAGATGCTACTCACCACCTGCACGCACTCCATGAGGGGCAGCCGCACCGACTGGTTCCCAGACAGGCTGACCACGCAGGCCGGCGTGTCGGGCGTGGCCTCCAGCAGCGCCATCACGGCCTCCATGCCCATCTTGCTGCTCTGAGGGGCAGAGCGCCGGGCTCAGTCACCGCCCACCACGCACTGTGGGGGCGGGGCAGGGGCTGTCTCCACCCACTACACACCACGGGGGCGGGGCACAGAGCTCAGTCTCCACCCACCATGCACCCTGGGGGGCAGAGTGCAGGGCTGTGTCCGCCCACCACACACCACGGGGGCGGGGCACGGGGCTCAGGCTCCGCCCACCACACACCACGGGGGCGGGCACAGTGCTCAGGCTCCGCCCACCACGCACCTGGCCCATGCAGGTGCAGTGATTCAGCACAGCCGCCCCCTGGGCAGGGGTCATGGGGTCACGGGTCTCCCGCTACCGGCCAGGAACACCTGGCCCAACCCCACAGTGGCAGGCGGGTCACTGAGCCACGAGGTCGGGGGTGGGTGGCTGGGTCCCCAGGGTTCTCCCCGGGACGAGATGCCTCATGACCCTGACAGCTGTGGGGACTCAGGGCTGGGCCGGCCTGTGGCCCGAGTAGCCAGGAACTGCCTCAGTGGGGCGGATGGCAAATGCAGCTCCTGGTGGACAAGAAAGCAAGGCCGGAGGACCGCGGTCGTGGCGTGTCCAGGCAGCAGCCTCAGAGCAACAACCGTGGCATTTGGGGAGCCTGTGCCGCTGGGTGTCCTTGCCAGAGGAGATGGGGTCCCTGGCCTCCCCATCACTCCAGGACAAGGGCTTGGGCACCAGCACACAACAGTCTGGTGCCACTGCCCTTCACCTCTGACCCACGTCTCAGGTCTCCCGCCAGCAGCCGTGAGCGGGCGGCTGCATCCCCGCCACCAGGTGCGGCCGAGGGCCCTGTCCTCCTCCCCCGAGGGCCTGCCCCGTGCCAGGAGGGCCAGCGACCCTGACGGCCAGCATTCGTGCCGCGGACGGGCAGCAGCAAGGAAGCACCTCCCACCCCCGGACAGCCACACTGCCGCTGTATACACACCTGCACACACCTGCACACACACAGCACACACCTGCACACACACAGCACACACCTGCACACACAGCACACACCTGCACACACACAGCACACACGTGCACTGCACCTGCACCACACAGCACACACGTGCACACATACACAGCACACACGTGCACACACACAGCACACACGTGCACACACAGGACACACCTGCACACCTGCACACACAGCACACACACAGCACACACCTGCACACACAGCACACACCTGCACACATACACACAGCACACACCTGCACCACACACAGCACACACAGCACACACCTGCACACACCTGCACCGCACACAGCACACACCTGCACACACACAGCACACACCTGCACACACCTGCACACACACACAGCACACACCTGCACCACACAGCACACACCTGCACACACACAGCACACACCTGCACCACACAGCACACACCTGCACACACACACAGCACACACACCTGCATACACACAGCACACACCTGCACCACACAGCACACACCTGCACACACCTGCACACATACACACAGCACACACCTGCACCGCACACAGCACACACTTGCACACACACAGCACACACACACAGCACACACCTGCATCGCACCTGCACACACAGCACACACCTGCACCACACAGCACACACCTGCACCGCACCTGCACACACACAGCACACACCTGCACCACACAGCACACACCTGCACACACACAGCACACACCTGCACACACACACAGCACACACACCTGCATACACACAGCACATACTTGCACACACACCTGCACACACAGCACACACCTGCACTACACCTGCACACACACGGGACACACCTGCACACACACAGCACACACACCACACACCTGCACCACACCTGCACACACAAATAGCACACTGCTCACACACCTGCATCCACACCGCACACACTACACACACAGCACACACCTGCACACACGGCATACACACAGCACGCACGCACACACAGCTCACACTAATCACGCAGCACACCGAGGCCTGAGCACCCCCACCTACCAGGACGCGGTCGAAGGCCGAGGGCGTCCCTCCTCGCTGCACGTGGCCCAGCACGGTCACACGCGTGTCGAAGCCCAGCCTCTGGACCACCAGCTGCTCGTGGGAGATTGTGGGGGTGTCCACGGGCTCCAGCCTCCCCACCCCGGGCTGCTGGCCACCTCCACCCACCTCAGGTGGCCAGGGGACGGCGCTGCCAGGGCCACAGCAGCAGAGGGCAGCTTCCGTGTGTGTGCGCGCACAGGTGTATCCGTGCACAGCGGGGTGCTACGCGTGGAATGTAAGCACATCCATGCACACAGTGGGCTGGGTGTGCAGGCCATTTCCACAGGGGGCCCTCGGGGCTGGACGTGGCCTCCAGGCACAGGTAGTGTCCACTGGCCCCTGTGGCTCTGGGCCACCCTGGACAGAGGAACCAGCTAGGGCATTGCTGGCCAGATAGGATCGAGTCCCAGTCACAGGGCAGGTGGCCAAAGGGAGGGGCACAAGGCCCCCAGGGGCCTGCAGGACGGGGACCTGGGTGGAGCAGAGGTCACTGGGGCCGGCTCCTCATGGCCTGTGCTGGGCACTGGCAGTGGGCACCCCGTTCTCAGGGCCTGCACAGGACGCATCCCGAGTGAAGACAGGGATGCCAAGCGCAGAGCCCAGCCTGGCCCCACACCGCCTCCCTGCCTGGCCGGGGCCCGGGGCCCAGAGGCGCTGGGTGCCCACTCACGTCCTTCACGTAGCTGGACGAGATGGGCTTCCCGCTGCGGTCGATGGCGCCCTCGGCAATGATGATGATGTTCAGGCGGGACCCCCGGCTCCGAGTCTGCGTCAGAGACACCGCGCTCAGCGGCCAGGCACGGCCACGAGGTGCTGGGAGCCTTTTGGGGCCCGAGCGGGGGTCCCTGAACCCATAACTGCCCCCAGTCTGCAGGAGGAAGCGAGGCCTGGAGCAGCCACGAGTGGAACTCCGCCGGGACCCGCCTGGACTCTCACTGCCTCATGGCTGGGGAGGGGTCTGGGGGAGCGTTCTTTGCCCTCAACTCAGGAAGTGGGCAGAGCTGGGGAGGAAGAGGTACCTCCGGGTGGCGACCAGCAGGTGGCGCAGCTGGGACTGGACTTTGCAGGTGCAGCAGCCCTCCCTTCCCCCGCCTAATACAACCTGGGTGTGCAGGTTTAACTCCTGCACCTTGCAGCTGGGGAAGCTGAGGCTCCCGCGCGGGGGGGGGGGGGGGGTGTGTGTGTCAGGGGCTCCCAGGAAGGCCCAGCCCTGGGCTGAAGGCTAAGCCAAGGCCAAGGTCAGCCAGGGCCATGGCTTCCAGAACCCAGCCCCATGGAGCCTGCGCAGGGTGGAGGGGGCCCTGGGGAGAACACAGGCCTCCTCACAGGGCCAGCGTCCTGGCCAACCTCACGCCCTCCCTCCCCACAGCTCGCTGGAGAAGGTTCCAGAAGCCACGGCAGGACTCTCAGCCTCTCCTGCTCCAGCAGTGGATGGGAGGGAAGCTACCACCTCCACACAGGGTCAGGGACACCCTGCCAGCCCAGGCCCACCCGCTGCCCCCAGGGCTGGCCATGTGGGCCAGCCTCTTCATCAGAAAACAAAAGTCCAACACCACCGAGCAGCCCCAGGCCCCCAAGGCCCCCACCCTCACTGAGCCCAGCCTGCCTGAGGGGACGGCGGCTCTAGCTGGGATCTGGGTGCCCACAGAATCCCCCCAGCCCCATCCCCTGGGGCCCAGACGGCTGTGCCAGGGCCCCCACCTTCTCTCAGCTGCCGCCTGCCCCACAGACCATGCTGGGGCCCAGTGCACTGCTGACCACTTGTGCCCCTGGCTGGAAGCCCACACCCCAGGGCCCCAGGGGCAGCCCCCCCTCCCACTGCGAGCCCTGCCCCTCCGCCTGGGCCTTTCCGGCTGGCGGCTGCTCTGAGCCCTGGCCACTTACCCACCCGAGGCCATCCCCCACCCCGGGAAGCCGGCCTGACCACGTTGCCGCGCTGGCCACACGGGGCGGAGCCCAGGAGCCCCGGCCACTGCCCTGCCGCCCCCGCCACTCACCTCCCCCAGCCGCTCGCACATGAAGTTCTCCCAGCCGTCCTCGGGGGGCGCCTCGGGAATGAACAGCCAGTCGGCACCAGAGGCCAGCGCAGACACCAGCGCCAGGTACCTGGGGCGGGGGCGCCTGGCATGAGGAGCCCAGCCCCTACGACGGGCTCCCTCCCACCCCTGCCCAGCCAGCTGCCCCGGTCACCTCCCCGCCCCGTCACCCCCAGTACCCGTCCCCGCCCTGCTCACCCGCAGTGCCGCCCCATCACCTCCAACACAAAGGTCCTCTGGTGGCTGTGGGGACAGAGCAGGCAGGGGCGTCAGTGCTGGCCTCACGGCAGCGCCAGCCCCAACAGCCCCAGCCCTGCCGCAGGCCCAGGTCACAGGACAGCCTCCCAGCACAGCCAGGCTCCTGGCCTTGGGGCTGCTGGAGGCCTCAGGGTACTGCAGGCCAGCCGGGCTGAGCCTGCCCAGGAGCCCAAGGACCTGGGGGCTGCACCAGCCAGGCTGCCCCGCCGAGACCCCCGGGCGCCGGGCCCTGCCGGGCCCCTCCCCCGGCCGGGGACTGGGGCCTACACGGGCGGGGCCTGGCTCACCTCTGGGCGGTGGTGGTGATGGCGTCGATCACCTCCATGATGCGGTGCAGGGCCGAGTCGGTGCCGATGGTCATGTCGGTGCCACAGAAGTCGTTGTCGATGGAGCCCACCAGGCCGGCGATGTTCAGGTGCGAGTAGGTCTGAGCCGTGCTCTCGGAGATCTTACCTGGGCCAGGAGCAGCGGGAGGAGCCGGGTGAGGCCTCCAGACCCCCCCAGGCCACCATCCACCTGGCAGACAGCCGGGACAGGGACCCTAGAGCCCCAGGCTCGGCCTCCCCCTACCAATCTCAGCGGCTGGCAGCTGGAACCACCCACACCGAGTGTGACCTTGACCCCCAGCTACGGGAGGTCACTGCCTGACCCTGGCTCGGGCAGCACTGCCCACCACATGGACGCTGACATCCCAGGTGGCCCCTCCCCGGCCGGCGCCAGCCCACGCCCACCTTCCTGCACCAGCTCCTCCAGCAGGCTGCCCCACTCGCTGCGGAAGATGTTGGCGCCCGTGAGGCTGCCGTCCCCGCCGATGACGCACAGGTTGGTGATGCCGCGCTGCACCAGGTTGTAGGCCGCGGCCAGGCGGCCCTCCCGCGTGGTGAACGCCTTGCAGCGGGCGCTGCCGATGATCGTGCCGCCCTGCGAGGCACAGCCGGGACCTTCAGCCGGCATGGCAGGGGCGCAGACAGCCCCGGGGCACAGCAGGACCCCCGCACTGGGCAGCAGGAGGGCTGGCGGGCCCAGGAAGGAGCCGGAGAGGTCCAGGGTCCGCTCCAGAGCCCGGCAGGAACCCCCGCCTCCCCCGCCTCTCTCCTGGGACACAGGACAAGAGCCCACCCCCAGGCAGCTATGCCCCACGCGTGAGCACACACACACACACACACACACACACACTTGCTCACCTATGCAGGGAGCAGGCTGAGCCCCGGGGGAGGGGCCTCAGGAGCTCTGCTGGACTCTCTAGGCCCCTTGCCCCAGGCTCACCAAGGACCCTGCACACCCCACACCCCCGGAAGCACCGTGCTGGGGTGATGGCAGCCCCTGCCTGCCCGTGGCGGCTGTGGGGACAGAGGCTGCACACCCCAGGCTGGCTCCGGCTGGCCTGACACCCATTTCACCCCAATGCCAGTGGCACCACCCCCAAGCACAGCCCCACCGTCAGTGTCTGCACCCCCAGCCGCCCAGTCCACCCCATCTCAGGCTTGGGCCCTGCCACAGCCCTGGTGGCCCTCCTTCCCTCACACCCACCCCCGGCAGCCATACAACGTGGCCAGCACGGAGCTGAGCCCCTGTGGGATGGGGTGTGCACGCGTGTCTGTCTGTGTGCGTCCACATGCACACACGCTCACACGCATGCACACGGGTGCTCCCGGGCAGGCAGGGGACGCGGGCCTCACCAGCTGGATGATGTTGGACACGCTGAGCCAGCTGGCCGGCTGGATGTTCTCACCTCCTTCCACGAGGCCCTCGTAGCCCTGAAACAGAGCAGCCCACCAGTGGCCGGCAGCACCGCCCTCTGGGAGAGGGGCTCGGACGGCGGCCTGAACCCCAGCAGCAGACGGCAGGCCCCGGGGGCCTGAGGGCAGCCGCACAGGACAGGGCATCCCACGCTGAGCCACGTCACCAAGCCCAGAGCAGACGGAACCCCGGGGACGAGCCCTCCCCCTGCCGACAGCGCCCACGGCTCCTCCACAGGGGCCTCCGTGGCCGCCTTGCACCGGGCTGTGCCCCTGGCCGCTGACGACCGCGGGAGGCAGGAAATCAGGCAGCCCTGTGGCACGCACGGGGCGCCCTTGCCCAGAAGGACCCCGAGTCCATGGGCTCCCAGACGCCCCACACCTGTGTGCGGCCAGCTCCTCATGTCCCAGCGACCCCTCCCTCAGCCCGGGCCCATCCCAGGGACATGGGGACGCGAATCCCCCGAGAGCTGAGGCCAAGGCATCGGGTGGGGGCGACCACACTGCGCGTACCCAGAGGGTTTCGGCTCCGAACACAGTAGGGTCACAGCCAGCACCGACACGCGGCCTCCCTTGCCAGCTGGACACCTACCTGGGCCAGGCACCAGCCCTGCCGGGAGCCCGAAGCCAGGGTGTGGTGCCCCAGGCCAGGGCCACCCAGCCTCAGTAAGCAGAGAGAGAGCCCGCGGCACTGCCCGGGCACGCAGCTGCGAACACAAAGCCACCTGACAAAACCTGAGATGGGCAGAGCCCAGGGCCTGGTGCGGCCGGGCCCCGCCCCACTGTGTGAGGTCCCAGCAGCCCCCAGGGACCCCAACCGGGCGGCCCAGAGCTGCCGGCATCCAAGCACCTCAGATCTCTCCCCCTGAGAACCGGCCGGCTGTCTGCACACCTCCCACTGTCACCTTTCCTCCCAGGCCCAGCTCACCTCTCCCCGCCCCACCCTGCATGCCCACCTCCTGGCCAGGCCCCCAGGCAGCCTCTGAGCCCACCAGGGCCTGGAGCTGAGCTCCTGGGCGGGTACCAGTGGCCCGTCCACTGGGCTCACCGTGGAAGGCTCCAAGCCCGCGAGGAAAGAAACACCCAGGGAGGGGGGAGGTGAGGACACACCTGGCGCTCAGGTGCCAGCCCGGGGCCCTGCAGACTCAGACCTCGCCCTGCCTGCCTGAGGCCCTCGGATGCTGGGATCGGATTCCTAAATCCAGGGCCAGGACTGCAGCCAGGCAGGGGAGGGGAGGAGCCTGCACAACCGCTCACTCCTCACTCATCCACTCCCTCAGACAGCCGTGGAGTGGAGCAGAGGGCAGGGGTGGGGCAGGGCGGGGCGGGGGAAGAGACGGAGGGGCAGAGGCACAGCCGGCTCGCTACACTGTGTGTGAAGAATGAAAACAAGGTAACAAAGCAACACCAGAAACCACAGGAGGCAGCCCCGGAATCCAGGAAAAGGGGGCGGGGCTGAGCCCGCAGGCTGGGGACGGCCCCAAGGGTGGGGGAGCACAGAACTGGAATAGCACGAGGCTCAGAGGAGCTGGCAGACAGGACAGGCGCCCAGCTCAGGTCCCTGCCTCCAGGGACCCTCCCTCCATGGCCCCGTGACTGCGGGGTGTTGCCCCCCTCCCCTCCCCTCTCCACCAAGCCCCCAGGCAGCCCTGGGGCACCTGTCTAGAGGAGCCATCAGCCCAGGCCCCTCCCTTCCTGCCTGTCACCCCGTCCATGTGTACCCCGAGCTTCCAGAAGCAGAGGCCAGGCATCGGGGTGACAGGCCTCACTGACAGTGGAGAACACAGGCCCCACCCCTGTGTCATCCAGAATGACAGGGGTCCCAAGCCCCGCCCCCACATCCTTACCTCGTAGATGAGGAAGACTTTGGCGCCCACGTAGATGCCCATGCGCGTCACAGCCCGCACGGCCGCATTCATGCCTGCGAGGGGTCGGGGCGAAGGTCAGGGGGCACCAGGCCCCGACACGTGAGGACGGCTCAGGGCACATGGGAATGGGGGACCCCCATGAGGCATGGAAATGGGGTACACACGCTCCAGGGTGTCCAGCTCCTCTCCTCTCCCCTGTCTCCTCACACCAGGGTGTAGCCAGCACAGTGTCCACCCCGGCCACCCACAGGGCCTTGTCTTCTGCCACAGTGAGGCCATGACAGGGGCACCTGCTGCAGGCCCTGGACAGGGCCCACTGCCCCACCATCCGGGGACAGCCCACCCGCCCCCCGGGCTTCAGGCTGGCTCCTGCAGTCTTGTCTGCACCTGACACTGGTGCCATCAGCCTGGGCGGTCACTTCCCTGCCGTGGCCCCTAGCCCGGGGCTCCCAGGACTGAGGCCTGGGGAGGAGCCTGTCCCGGGCAGCTACTCTACAGGGGTCTCCTGAACTGGACAGGCCTCCGACTCCCTTCCCCGGGGGCCGGTCCCAAGAGACAGAGCAATCTAACCTAGAGGGGGCCAGCGGGGCCACCCTGTCCTCCACTCCCCAGTCGGCTGGGCTGGGGGCCGGATCCCGGCTCTGCTCCCCTCCCCTGGGGCCCCAGCACCCGCTGACCCTTATCCTGGGCACCACCTACGCCCGGGAGCCCAGGAGCTCGGGGTCAGTGGTGCCCCCTCCACTGGGGCAGCCAGCAGCCTCCCCGGTCCCTTGAAAGGTGGGGGGCACTAGGCACGGCGGTCAAAGCGCTGCCCAGGATGCCCACAGCAATGAGTGCTCTGCGGTGATGGCTCACGCGGTTGAGCCCTGCCCCCACCACGGGAGGGGATGAGTCCATGTTGCCAGTGCATCTGGGAAGTAAACTAGCAGATGGGCGCTCACTCACTCCCTCTAAAATAAAATGAACATAAATTTAAAAAAAAAAATGTTTACCCAGGATCTGTGGCCAGTGAAAATACAAAGAGTGACAAGGGGTGTGGGGCACACAGGGGCCCTCACCCTGGCGACAGGAATCCCACAAGGTCTTCACTTGGCCTCAGGGAGGGGACGGGGCTGCGGAAGCCCAGCGGGCAGAGGCTGCCCCCACGCTCGCCGCCCAGGGCCCTCACGCAGGGCTGGGCTCAGTGACCCCCAGGCCCGGGAGCTGAGGGGTGGTCCTCAGGGGAGGCACCTAAGAAATTTAATCCACAGCCTCCAGGCGATCAGGATTACAGCCAGTCCCGGGGTGGGGCCCCGCTCAGTGCTGGCGGCCGCGCAGAGGACGCACACAGGGGCGCCTGCCGGCCCTCACAGGGCGCACCTGCCGGATGAGGACCCAGAGCTCGCCGCTCCAGAACGGTGAGCCAAGAGAAGGCTCTGTCCCCCATAACTCGGCCACGCCACGGAACTGGGTTACCACCCACGTAAATGGACATGTCCGGCCATGCTGTCTGTGTCACAGACGAGAAACTGAGGCCCAGAGAGAGGGTAAGGGTCCCCACAGGCCAGGCCAGGCACCTGGGGGCTGGAGCCAAACCCAGCATTGCCCCTGCCAGGGGCTCCCAGCAGGGGACACCAGACATAGGCAGGGTGCAGGGGCCAGCAGGGGCCCCACACTGGCCACTCGCAGCTTGCACACTCAGCCTTAGCAAGCAAAGGCCCATTTCTAAAGAAACAGTAAATGCCTCACAACCCCCGCCCCCCACAGATGGAAGTGAGGTTGCTAAGGCTGGAGCTGGGGGGAGCCCAGCCAGCACCCCACATACATACCCAGACAGCTCAGCTGCCCCAGAACCCAGGAGAGGGAGGTGCCCGGGGGCTGCAGGCCGGAGCCCCCCGGGCAGCCAGGCCTCCTCATCTTGCCCCTCCCCAGCTCTGTGGGGGGGGACTCCCCAAGAGGCAGGAGGCAGAGAGGGCTCAGTGGTCAGAGACCCAGGCCCATCGTTACACTTGAAGGTCCCTCAGGTGACTCCTGGCTCCTGACGGAGCCCACGTGTGCCGGGCAGGCCAACAGAGGCCACAGCCACCTGCCCAGCCCATCTGCAGGTTCTGTCAGGACCCCTGGGGACAGCCACAGTGGGCACTGGACCTTGGCTCGCAAAGGACTTCAGGAAGCAGCAAAATAAAAACCTCTTCTGACACCTGGGACCGCACAGCGGCAAGGGCCAGCCATGTGGTCAGCCACCCAGGAGGAGTGCGGTGACCGTGCAAGAGGCTGGCCTCCTTCCAAGTGGACGCCCGGTGACCCAGCGAGAGGCCGGCCTGGGGGCAGAGTGAACGGGACGCCCGGTGACCCGGCGAGAGGCCGGCCTGGGGGCAGAGTGGACGGGACGCCCGGTGACCCAGCGAGAGGCCGGCCTGGGGGCAGAGTGGACGGGACGCCCGGTGCCCCGGCGAGAGGCCGGCCTGGGGGCAGAGTGGACGGGACGCCCGGTGACCCGGCGAGAGGCCGGCCTGGGGGCAGAGTGGATGGGACGCCCAGTGCCCCAGTGAGAGGCCGGTTTGGGGACAGAGTGGACAGGACCCTGAGGCACAGGCCGCCTCCCCGGAAGCTGTGTGTTCCTAGCTGCCCTTTAATCTGCTTTGCCTCTCAATAAACCCAGGGCGGCAGGGGAGGGGCCTGCTGCTGTCTACCCCTATGATCAGCCCCTCCCAGGGCCAAAGGCTCCCTGTCCCTGGAAACACAGGAGGTGAGGAACGGAGTCCGAGGCTGGCATGGCCCCTCCAGCGTCTCCGTGGCTCTCGGGATGCACAGCAGGTGAGACCGGGCGTAGTGCTACGTGCCACTCAGCTCCCAGCCACCAGCAGCAGGAGCCTGGTGTACCCGAACAGCCACAGAACCACGTGGGGAGGTCGGGTGACCACCCTCACCTGCAGGCTGGACGCCGACGTCCACACAGACCGCCAGGGGAGGCAGCAGGGGGCTGGTGAGGGCCAGGGCATGGCAGCCCCTGTAGCACTGGGCTTCCCTCGGGTCACCCACACCCTGGGGCTGCAGGGGCAAGTGGCCAACGCCAGGACGGGGTCTGCTGGACCAGCCAGGTCTCGCACGTCCTGACCCACACCCCGCGGAGGAAAACACGGCGTGGCCCCACTCCCCCCAGCTGCAGGTCTCGCACGTCCTGACCCACACCCCGCGGAGGAAAACACGGCGTGGCCCCACTCCCCCCAGCTGCAGACACGGGAGGGCAGGCGTGGAGCCAGCGTGTCCCCCCTGCTCCCGGTCCTGCAGGTCAGCCTTCCGTGGAAAGCACCAGGGGCCCCAGAGGGAGGTCTGGAGCCAGACCCCAGGAACAGTGCTGGCAGGAGAGTGGTGCGCAGCCACACACTGCGCCCCAGACCCCAGGAGAGGCTGTGGTCCCCGCTCACAGGGCCAGCCGCCCCACGTGGCACCCCCACCCAGGCCGGGAGCCCTCTGCCCTGCCCGAGGAGTGGGACAGGGTGGGGGTCCTTCCTGCTCCCCAGCTCGAGTCCCTGCCTGCCGCGCTCCAGTCGCTCTTGCTCCCACCGGAGACCCTCCCCAGAGTCTGTCCCCCAGCTGGTCTTGGCCCTGCAGTGACCGGCAGGTGCCTGTCCTCAGTGTACACTGGGGCGGCTGCCGCACCGGCACAGCACTCACCCTTCCCCACCCCAGCTGCAGGTGCCTGTGTGTGCGGGTCAGGAACCTGGCTGGGAGGGGGCACTCCCAGGGCTTGGAGGGTCCTTAGTGGACAGCCCCTGTGTGGTAGAAGGTGGGTCCCGCCCCTCTGGGGGGTGTGTCCCCCAGGGCTCTACCAGACACGAGCATGCTGGCGGCTCCCCTCCAAGTGGGCCCAGAGCCAAGGAGCACTCAGGGAAGCAAGCCTGCGCCCTGGCTCTCGCTCTCACGCTCTGCCCAGCCGTGCAGAAGGGGCACCGGCCCCACTCAGCTCAGCACAGCACAGGTCAGCCCCGGCCTCCTGGGCTTGCCCCTGGAAGGCCATTTCCTCTCCTGCTGCTCCTGGTAGAGAATGGGAGGGAGGTGCGGCCACATTTTCTCAACTCTGGGGACAGGAAGAGGCCAAGAGAGGCTGCAGGTCAGAGGCGGACGGCCTGACCCTTCCCGGCGCCTTCTCCCCTCCTCAGAGTGGGCGACGGTGGGTGGCAGTGGATGGAGACCCGCAGGCCAGCCGGGCAGGCATAACTGGCCCCTGGTGGGGGTTCGGGGCTCCCCAGAACTCGGCCAAAGTGCGCATCGCCCCCTGACGACTGCTCCCACTCCTACGCAGGCCCCAGAGCAGGGACGCGGGGCGGGCGGGAGGTCCGGAGGAGGCCCCGGGCGGAGTCTGCCCCGGCCCGATAGGGCCCTGGCGCGGCGAAGCTGCATGCTGGGAGCCCGCCCGGCAGGGACCCCGGACGGCGCAAACCGGAAGCACCTGGCCCCCGGCGCCCGTGGGGACCGGCCCTGCGAGCTACCAGTCCTGCGCCCGCGCGCGCCGAGGCCGGGGCCACCGCTGCCCGCGCGGCCACACCCCCGGGGGGGCCGGGCTCTGCGCGCAGGGCGGGAGCCGGGAGCCCGTGGCCGCCCGCACGTACGCGGCGACCCGGCCGCGCAGGGCAGGCCCCGGGCACCCGGAGGGGCGGCGCGCGCGCGGCGGCGGCACCTGCTCGCGTCCCCAGCCCCAGGGCGAGGGGTGACGGTCGCGCCCGGTGGGGCCCGGGGACAGCCGGGCCCCCGCGCCCCGGCCCGCGTCCCTACGCACCTTGCGCGTCGCCGCCGCTGGTCAGCACGCCGATGGCCTTCCCGGCCCCGGACATCCGCAGTTTCTCCAGGTCCACGGTGGCCATGGCGGCGACGAGACCCGGGCCCGCGCTCACCGTCGCACCCGCTCTGCGCCGCGGTCGCCGTCGCCTTCCCCGCCCCCGGCCCGCCCCTCGCGCCCGGCCCCGCCCCGGGCCCACCCCCGGCGCCACGTTTGACGGACAGGGCAAGGCGCCCGGCGCCCGCGGTCCCCCGGTGGCCGCCGCTGGGGTCCCGAGCTGTGCCCGCGGCCATCCGGAATTCGGGTTCCCCGGCGCGGGGGTCAGCGTCCGGATGGCGCGAGTCTGCGGCCAGGTGTGCTGCTCGCCCCCCTGGGCCTCTGGGGTGTCGCGGGCGCTCTCAGAGCCCCGCGAGGCCGCGTGCAGAACCTGGTGGCCCGGCTGCGTGCGGTTCCCGGGCGGAGGAAGCCTCGCTCGCTGTCGCCGCCCTAAGTCTGCGGGACCTTTGGGAAAAGCCTCATCGGGCGCGTGTCTGGGCTGCCGGGCCGGGGCTGGGGCAGTGGCTCCACCTTGGGTGGCCCGGGGGTCCGTCAGGGAGTGGGGGTCCCACTGCAGGCCCCACCCCGCACCCCCGGGCTCGCCCAGACTCCCGCTGGGGCCTCGGGTGGGGTAAGCCACTGCCTCTGGCGTCCCTCAGGAACCAGGGTTGGTCTCAGCTCCCTGCCTGGGAAAGCAGCAGAGGATGGCCGGGTGCTGGGGCCCTGCACCCACGTGGGAGACTTGGACGGAGCTCCTGGCTCCTGGCTTCGGCAGGGCCCAGCAGATTATGCAGGCCACTTAGGGAGTAAGCCAGTGGATGGAAGATGGATCTCCCCCCACCCCCCCCCACCCCCGCTCTCTTTCAAGTAAGCAAATCTCCATCAAGCGCTCGGCTTGCGAGCTCCTCTCCTGTGCTGTGCTGTTTTCCTGTGTGCCCTGTTCTGACATCAACGCAGGACCCAGAGCAGGCCCTCAGCAGACCCGGCCCCTGTGTGCCCAGCTCAGCGCTCGCAACCGCAGCAGGCAGGCAGGCAGGCGACCCCGTGGCCGCGGCTGGAGGACCACCGCGGGCTTTCTGCGAGTCCCCGGAGGAGCTGAGCTGGGGGGGTGAGTGCCGGTCGGGGAGGGGGGTTGGTGGTCATGGGGACGGGCGGACACTGTGTGTGTGTGTGTGTGTGTGTGTGACAGTGCTGCCCTTGCCCAAGCACAGAAGGTGGGTGGCGGTGAGGCCTGTGCCCTGTGCACGCCCCCACAGTAGCGATCGGGGGGAAGTGTAGCCTAATGGCCAACACGAGGCTGTGGAGCGGCCGCCCTGGCTGCACCTGGGGAAGCAGTGAACCGGCTTCCGGTAACTCTTGGTGTGGAAGCCGCCTGTCCCCGGCCCCGGGCTCAGGCGACTGGTCACAGTGGACGGAAGGCTGGACCCCGGGTCCCGGTGCTGGGCGCCTGTGGGCCAGGAACCTGGCTGCAGGGGAAGCAGGTCCCCGCGTCCTGCCTGACTCCGGGAGTGGAAGGAGCCCCAGCTTGAAGCCACAGGCATCCGGGCATCCGGCGGTGTGTGGGCGGGGCAGGAGTGGGCTGTGTACTTCCCACTTCCAGCGGCTTGGACACCATCAGAGCAGGGTGGGGGGAGGAGTCCCGGCCGTCCTGGCTGGGACAAATCAGGCTGAGACTGGGGCCATGGCAACCTTGTGGCCTCAGGTCAGAGCTGGAGGGCAGGAGGGACCGGAGCGAGGCGGCCCTCGCCCCGCCTGTGTGTCCGTGCCTCCCTGTGGGACGTGGTCCCACCACCAGGCGCACGGCTCCTCTGGAGAGCGCCAGTCAGCCGTGGATCTCACTGCCACCTGCTCCCTAACAGGGACAGAAAGAGATCTTCCATCTCTGGTTCACCCCCCTGAGGGGCCAAGCTGAAGCCAGGAGCCAGAAAGGTTCTTCCGGGTCTCGCAGCAGGTGCAGGGGCCCAAGGACTTGGGCCATCTTCTACTGCTTTCCCAGGCCATAGCAGACCTGGATTGGAAGAGGAGCAGCCAGGACTCAAACCGGTGCCCATATGTGATGCCAGCACTGCTGGCGGCAGCTTCACCCTGTTAGGGGCTCTTTCAGTCCTCAGGCCGTGGGCAGCAGCAGACCATCTGCATGGACAGGGCCCTCGTGGTGACCTTGCTGGGGACCCCAGGACTGGCGCCCTTCTCCAGGGTCCGGCTCAGGACATCTTCCCACATCTTGCTGGGGCAATCAGGACCCTGTGACCTGAGCGCTGTGAGTGGCCGCCCACGCCCAGCACTGTGCTCCTGGTAGCCCTGGGCCTCATGAATTCCTCAGGGGGCCCAGCTAGTCCTGACCTCCACTGCAGCCACGTCCACCCCTTGTAGCCCCTCCCCTGCCTCCGGTGCCCGCAGGGTGAGGGCCCCTCCAAGGCCCCTGTGCTAAGGCCCACGGCTATCCACTGGTGGCCCCAGGCGGCCAGAATTTCTGTCTGGGCTCCTTCCGGGAGACTGGAGCAGGCAGGGCAGCTGTGGGCAGTCTCCAGGGCCCTTGTCTGCCGCCCCGGCCCTGACCTGACCCCTCTGGGACCCAGGTGCCTGCGAATCAACACCGACCTCTTGCAGGCTCCCATAAGTCGTGTCCACTACTCCTGGCTTGTGGCCTGGCGGGGGTCACCTCGAGGCACAGGGGCCACGGAACAGACGGAGGACCCAGGGGAGGGCAGGGCGAGGCTGGCGGGGCGGGGCCGGAGGTTTTGGTTTCTGCTCATGGGCCTGTTCATTTTGTTCAGAGAATTTTACATATAGTATGCATTTACGTATATTATATATGCGCGTTTTCTCACTTGTATCTGTGGGGACTTCAGCAGGTTCAGGAAAATGGAACGAAAAGGGCAAAATAAAAGACGTGCACTGTTTTTCTGGGCACAAACGTCGTCTTGGTGAGACCCTTGCCCCGACCCCCCCCCCCCCCCCCGCCCGCCGCTGGGCTCCGGAGGGCGGCCGCGCCTGCGCAGTTCTTGTTCCACTGCTCAGTGCGGAGAAACACTGAGTGAAGCCCAGGAGACAAGGGGCCCAGGAGCCGACCCGCCCGGCGAGTGGGTGCCTAGCGACGCCCCCCAGGACCCCCCAGAGAACTCCAGACCTGGGGCGGCGTCGGGGAGGGGCTCTCTGGGAGTCACTCCGGGGGCGGGGTTCCCTCGTGGGGTGGGGTCCCCCCAGCGGCACAGATGCCCTCCAGAGGGCGGGGTCCCGCTGAACCTTTGGCCCACTGCCTCGGAGCCCCGTCCTGGGAGCAGGTCGTCCTCCGTCTCTGCGCCCCCAGGAAGTCCCCACGGAAACGCCGTGGGCGTCCCCCAACACCTACTCGCGGCCCTGGCTCTGCCCGCCTGCTGGTGCTGCGCGGTGCCGGCGGCACCTTTGCCAGTCTGAGTGGCGGCTGTCGCTTCTGCCGCTAGTCGTCTTTCCTTGTCAACCAGGGGACGGACAGGTGCACCCAGCCTCCGGGCTGGACGGGGGCGTCTGCCCGGTGCGCTGCGTCCTCGGCCCGGCTCGTGGTCTCTTGAGCGCGGCGTCCGTCGGCGGGACGCTGACCCCTCGGGGGACCCCGTCGTCCGCATCAGGCCTCCGTGAGTCCCCTCCCGCCCAAGCTTCCCCACAAATCGAGGTCTGCGCTTGCCTCACGTCCGTGAACCCACGTTGCGGTGACGCGGGCTCCCTTCAAATGGTCGCTTACCCTCCCGATGCCCCACACTGCTTCCTGTGCTGACACGGCCACGAGAGTTTACTTTGAGCAAAAACATTTTTAAATCCGTTTCATAATGTGCACACTCTGAAGAGCCGCCCCCGTGTGTGCATGTCGGTGTGTGTGTGCGTTTTATTCTTTTGAAGATTTACATGAAACACAGAGCGGGGGGGGGGGGGGGTGGACAGAGTGGAGAGAGGTCTTCCATCCACTGGTTCACTACTCAAATGGCCACCACAGCCAGGGCTGGGCCAGGCTGAAGCCAGGAGCCAGGAGCTTCCTCTGGGTCTCCCCTGTTGGTAGCAGGGGCCCAAGCACTTGGGCCATCTTCCACTGCTTTCCCAGGCCGTTAGCAGGGAGCTGGATCAGAAGTGGAGCAGCCGGGACTCGAACCCGTGCTCATATGGGATGCCGGTGTTGCAGGCAGTGGCTTAACCTGCTGAGCCACGGCGCCGGCCCCTGGATACCTTTGGGTTTTTTGTTTTGTTAAGATTTATTTATTTATTTATTTATTTGAAAGGCAGAGTTACAGGTGTGGGTCCTCCATCCACTTGTCCACTCCCCAGGTGGTCACAATGGCTAGAACTGAGCCGATCCGAAGCCAGAACCAGGAGCTCCTTCCAGGTCTCCCACATGGGTGCAGGGGCCCAAGCAGAGAGCTGGACTGGAAGTGGAGCAGCCGGGACTTGAGCCGGCGCCCATGTGGGATACCGGCACCGCAGGCAACAGCTTTACTATGCTACAGCACCAGCCCCTGGATACCTTTTAAAAAATTTAGGGCTTATTTGTTTGCCCACCATGCTCATTCTTGTCTTATTTTTATTGTCTATATAACAAATTATTTGTAACTATAACATGATTTCTCAAAACATTCTCTTAATACCAAGCATTTAGCTTTTCTTTTAAAAGAAGTGTTTATTTGTTTGTTTGTTTGAAAGGCAGAGTTACAGAGAGAGGAGAGAGAGAGGTCTTCCATCTGCTGGTTCACTCCCCTCAAATGACCACAATGGCCATGGCTGGGCCAGGCCAAAGCCAGGAGCTTCCTCTGGGTCTCCCCTGTTGGTAGCAGGGGCCCAAGCACTTGGTCATCTTCCTCTGCTTTCCCAGGTGCATTAGCAGGGAGCTGGATCAGAAGTAGAGCAGCCGGGACTCAAACCAGAGCCCATTTGGGATGCCAGCATTGCAGGCCTGGGCCCCTTAGCTTCTTGTCAAAGTGTCATTCCCTACTCAGCAAATCTTTGCCGACAGCCCCGGTGCCTGCCCTGGAGGCCCTGGGCTCTCATGTTGAGCAGGACAGGTCCGGGCTGTCCTGTGGGAGTGGGGGCCTGGAGGGGAGACCACAGGCAGCAAGGGGACAGACAAGCAGAAGGGGCTGGTGAGGGCCAGGCCAGAGCCCTGCGGAGCTGAGACCCCCGTCCTCTACGAGGGCTTCCCTGCTGCTGGGACAGAGCCTGGGCTGGGTGTGTAAGGGGGTCTCCCCGGCTCAGCGAAGGCTCACGCCGGGCACCTGCCCCTGCAAACTCACCCTCCAGGCCTGGGGGAAGAGCTCACTCACCCCGCCCCCACCCCCGGTGCCAGCAGGACCATCCCGGGGGACTCCTGCAAAGTCCTGAGACCCCCTGCGAAGCCTGCAGCACGGGGGCTGGGAGACAGAGCCACCCCTGCCCCCGTCCTCACCTCCCCCACACAGCAGCCATGCCTCTGTGCTGGGACCACAGTCTGTCCTGAGACAGCACTCACCGCGCCCTCTGCTCAGGCCCTCCCCACGGCTCCTTCCTCCTCCCAGTGGCCTCAGCCCTGACCCCACCCACCCCCCAAACTTGGGGTCATCACCTTGCTCCCCCGTGCAGTGAGCCTGGTAACAGGCTCAGCAAGCGGAAGAGGCGCAGTGCAAGCTCCCGAATGAATGAACGGACAGAGCGAGCGCGCGAGCGACGTGGGCCTGAGAGCTGGGGACAAGAAGCAGACCTGACCTGGCAGGCTCCAGCGGAGGGACGGTGGTGCCAGGCCCTGGGGTGGCACCCAGCTCGCTGTCCTCAGCCTAGGGCGTGGGGGGGCACAGGTGCATCGGGCGGACCCCAAAGCACAGCGACGCAAAAGCCCATGGTGGGGGGCAGGGGATTTTATTTCACAGCACTGGAGACTTCCTGGTCCTCATCCTGGCGTGCGTGCAGGCTGGCCGAGTCCACCGCGGCGGGCATGGCCGTCCCGGTCAGGAGGGGAAGGGCGGAGCCTCAGCCAGCGGGCGGGACAAGCTCTGGATGGCCCAGTGCAGGATGCCGTCGAAGGAGTGCTGTGGGACAGGGCGGTGGGCAGAGCCAGGGTGGCCCCTCACCCCAGGCGGGGCCGTGCCCATCAGGGGAGGGCCCTGTCCAAGGCAGTTCAGCCCCACCCCGCGGTTCTGCTGCTGGGGCCAGCTCTGTCCCCAGCAGGATCAGGGCACTCATGGGGGATTAAGTGACTCTGGCCGCAGGAGGCTGCCGCCTTGGGGGGCTCGCAAGCCCACCCCTCAGCTCTCCCACTCACCCAGTGACTGCCCACCTCCCGCCTCTCAGCCCCCAGGGTCCCCAGCACAGGGCAGTCAGGGTGTCAGGGTGTCCTCCTGACAACAACGCAGCTGGGAAAACCTCGTTGCCTTCCCAGGGAGCCCACCTGTTCCCCTTCCAGACCTGAGCTGAGGGCAGTGCCAGAGACCCTCCTAGGACCAGGTGCGGGGACCACCCCCCACCCCCAGGGGGAAAGCACCAGGCATCTCGTTGGATCCCGGGCCTTGTGGGCCTGCAGAAAAGGGGAGGGGCTCCTGCATGGGCGTGGCCACCCAGCACATCCCCGGGAGCAGGGAGGGTGGGGGTTTGCTGCCTCCATGGCAGCAGGTGCGCCCAGAGTCTGGTGGGCCCAGATGCTCGGTGGTAGCTATGGGGGCCAGGCAGCAGGTGCAGCTGGGCCAGGCGGTGCCATACCTCACTCAGCAGGGACTCCAGGTCATCCCTGTGCAGGGCGGCCTCAGGGCCCACAGACTCATCTGGGACCTGGTGCCCGGGGAAGGGGAGAGGTCACTTTAAACACCAGGCCGCTGGGGACATCAGCACAGAAGCCCACAGGGCCTGGGGCAGCGGGGGTGCCACGGTGCTGTCCCCAGTGGCTGCTGCCAGGGTGTGAGGGAGACCCACTCAGTATTGGGGATGCTGAGAAGGGGCCTGGGGTCTGCAACTCATCACCAACATTAAACAGCACCCTAAGGAGCAAGGGTCCCAGCAGCTGAGCACAGAGACCCCAGGAGGCCACGGGGAAGTGGCTGGGGGTGAGGGCCCCAGGAAAGCTGCCTGGAGGTAGTGGCATTTGGCCCACTGGGGGCAGGAGATGGGGGCAGGGGGTGTCCATAGCGTGGGCCCAATGGCGGGGTGGAGCCTGCACACTGGGTGCTGCCATGTCACCACCCCGGAGGCTCCCGCACAGGAACCCAGGACACACATGACACCTCATCCGACCAAGGAGAGCGGGGCCAGGACAAAGAGCCTGGGGCCCAGCCCTCTGCCTCTGCAGGGGCCCTAGCTGCCCCGAGCTCCCTGCAGCCCACGCGGGTCCCACCCCGCTCCGGGGCAGCACTGACCTTGGCGGGCCCGGGAGTTGGACAGGCGGGACTCGGGCTGGGCCCCGCCAGCCCCGGAACCGGCGCGGAGTCTCGGGTGCAGGACTTGCAGTGTGCGCGGGTTCTGCGGCGGAGGGGCGCGCAGCCGTGGGCTGGGCGGGGACGCCGCGGGGGGGGGGGCTGACCCCCGGCCCCGCCCGCTCCCCCACTCCATCCCCCCCTCCCGCAGGCAGGCACTCACCCGGGCCGCGGCGCGCTCCCCGGAAAGTGGCATCGCCAGTGGAAAGCGGCGGCGCAGTGCGCGCACCGCAGCGCACCCACGCCGTCCCCACACACCCCGCACCGCGCTCCAGGCGTCGGGCCCTGCGGGAGGGCGACAGCGCGGCGACGCGGGGGTGGGGGCGGGAGACCAAACCCTAGCTCCCCTCACGGTCTGCCTGGGTCCAGCCAGAGACAGACCAGGGTGCGCGCGCCCTGCGCCCCCCAGAGGAGGGGACTGGGGCTCCCAGCCGTGCAGAGCCAATGCCGGCCTCGTTGTCCTGCCTGGAGCTCCGGGCGGGGTTTCGGGAGCAAGCAGGAAAAGCCGCCCGGGAGCCTCCCCTCCCACCCGGTCCCCAGCTGCAGCGGCCAGCCCAGCCCCTCCCCTCACTCTGCACATCTCAGTTCCTCCAACTGCCCTTGGTCCTAAGCCCCTCACCTGCTGCCCCTCGGGGCCGGCGCTCAGTAGGGGGCTCAGGGCCACCGGGGCCAGCATGGGTAGGGGGGGTGCCGATGGAGGGGCCAGCAGGTGTGTGCAGGTGAGGGCAGTGTCCATGCCGGCCGCGGGCTCCCTGGGCAGGCCTCTTCCTTCCTCTCCAGCCGGCAGCCCCGGGGGGACCTGGAACCCAAGGGTCAGCTCTTGGAGGGGCTGCAGGGGCCCTGCCCAGCACCACCAGGAGGCAGGGTGGACAGGGAGGGAGCCATACTGGGCCAGAAGGAGCGGGCGCCAGTGCCAGCTCGTGGTCCTCAGGGCCTAGGGCCCTTTCCCATCTGAAAATAGGACGCCCAGTGGCCTCGGGCTGTCAGCTCGTGTCACACCCCGGTGTGGGACCAGCCCACGCCCCCAGCCAGAGCCCTGAGACAGAGGAAGGGCCCAGTGCAGCTCAGCCCACCAGGCTGGGGATGGGCTTGGGAGTAGCCGGGCAGGGGGGCAGGAGGGGCTGATCCCCCCCCCCGCAGTGGGCCAGTGCATACCGGGGTCTCTGCAGGCAGCTCCTGGGGCCGCAGCTCCTCAGCCTGGGGCGGGCCCCGCTGGACTCTGCCCTGAAGGCAGCTGGAGCACCTCCAGGTACCGCTGCACGTGTGGTCACCGGTCAGACGCATGCAGGACAAAGCAGAGGGGCCAAGGACTCCACCCGCAGGTGTGACACTGACCCCCCCCCGGCGGGGTGGCCCCTGCCAGCGCCATCAGCGTCCTCTTGGAGTGCTTCTCTGATGCCCACTCACCAGCAAGGCCTGTGCCCCCCAGGGCCAGGCCTGGCTCCGCGGTCTCATTTACATCCTGGGACCACCCATGCTCCCTCGGGGAGGGGTGCCCAGCAAAGAAGGAGCGGGTCACGGGCAGGTGGGAGTAGGGAGGAAGAAGCCGCCATCGCTGCCAGGAGCTGAGTGAAGACCCCGGTCCACTGGCTCAGCGACGGGGAACTGAACTCAGAGATCCGGCAGAGATCCGGCGGCGAGCGAGCGGCAAACAGAGCCCAGGGCTGGGACAGGGGTCTCTGGACCCCGGCAGGGGCCTCTCTTGATGGGTCCCTCGCACTGGTGGGCAACACCACCAGCCTGTAGGGGTGCAGCTCCGGGGCCCCGTGCTTGCAGATGGGGCTGGGACGGGGCTTCTAGAAGGAGCAGCTGCCCACAGGGGTTCCGGCAGCTGGGGGAGACAGGCGGCATGGCCGTTCTGCCTTGCTGCTCTCAGGGCCCAGTGTGGGGCATGGAGGGAGAACCCCAAGAACCCAAATCAAAGACCTTCCGAGTGGGTGTTGCCTCCTGCACCAGGAAGCCGGCAGCCTGGTGGTGCTGGGGGAGGGGCGGCCACAGACTCACCTGGGCACGTCCCGCAGCGGGGGGCACAGGCAGGCCAGGTGGAAGGCCCGGGGGCAGCCGTCACAGCAGATGAGCTCCCCGCCGTCCCGGCACACGGCACACTCGTCCTCATTCTTCTGACGCCGGGGACAGTCACCCATGCAGACCCGGGGGGCACGGAGCAGCACTGCCCAAGGAGCCCCCGCGTCCCCTCGCCACCCCCCTGCCGCTCGCTGGCCTGAAGTCCCGCCCGCCTGCCCCATCCAGGCCCCAGCTGTCCCCTCGCCTGCCCACCCCGCAGAGGTCCACCAGGTGGCCCCGCACAGCAGCGGCCACACCCTTGCTAGCTCTTCCCCAGACCCCTGTGCTCAGGGCGGGCCCTGTCCAGGCCCAGGGCTGGGGCCGGCAGAGGGTGTGGCGCCAGGGTGTGTGGGTCTGTAACCGACCCACCCGGCAGACGCGGCCACACGGTTCCGCCGCTGGGGGCACAGGACAAGCTTCGCGCTCCCGGTGGACGCTCCCCACTCACACCAGGACCCCGCCCCCCCCCACCCCACCCCCGCTCAGACCCCAGGACTCAGGAGCCTGGGACGCCCGCCTTCCTTTGACGTCTCACATCTCAGCACTTGTGTCTTCAGAAAAGACCTCCCATCCACTGCAGGGGCCCAGGACCAGGGACAAGGCCACCTGCGGGGACCCGGGGAGGACAGGGCTTGTCCCGGGGTCTCCTTGTTACCTGGTGGGGCTGGGGCTCGCTGGGGAGGTCCGGAGGGGCGGGGGCCCTGCCCTGCTGGCCTGCCCTCGGCTCGCCTCCACCCTGGGAGAGGGAAGAGGGTCACGGGCTGGGCAGGGCCTGGGCAGCAAGTGGCCGCTGTGGGGGGGCGGCCGTGGGACCATGGGAGTCCCTCCCCTAGGCACACTCACGGGGGCAGTGGCTGCAGCTCCCTTGGCTCGGACGGGGGGCTTTGGGCCACTGCCCCCGCGGGTCCTGTTCTTCCCACTGCCGGGGTCTTCAAACTTGGTGGGAGTGTAAAACTCGCCCCCAACCTGGATGCACTTCTTGGAGCCCCCTGGGAGGAGACGCCCACTAGTCCCGGGCAGAGAGCTCGCCCTTCCCCACGGCTGTTCCAGCAGCCACCACAGCCCAGCCACGAATGGGGCCAGGTGCTGGGTGCAGGAGGGGACTCCGCTGGGGGCCGCACTGAGCTGCCTGGCATCCCCAGGAGCCCCGCGCGCCCAGAACCTCGGCACAGGACCCTGTTTGCAAGTGAGGTCTTGGTAGCTGCAACCAGCAAGGACATGGTCGTGTTGGACCCTACACCCAATGATGCGTGAGAGGAGGGGACAGGGACACGGAGGAGGGGACAGGGACACAGAGGAGGGGGTACAGGGACATGGAGGAGGGGACAGGGACACAGAGGAGGGGCCACAGGGACACAGAGGAGGGGCCACAGGGACACAGAGGAGGGACAGGGACACAGAGGAGGGGACACAGGGACACAGAGGAGGGGACAGGGACACAGAGGAGGGGACAGGGACATGGAGGAGGAGGGACAGGGACACAGAGGAGAGGGTACAGGGACACAGAGGAGGGGACAGGGACACGGAGGAGGGGACAGGGACACAGAGGAGGGGGTACAGGGACATGGAGGAGGGGACAGGGACACGGAGGAGGGGACAGGGACACAGAGGAGGGGGTACAGGGACATGGAGGAGGGAAAGGGACATGGAGGAGGGACAGGGACATGGAGGAGGGAAAGGGACATGGAGGAGGGGCCACAGGGACATGGAGGAGGGGACACAGGGACACAGAGGAGGGGACAGGGACACAGAGGAGGGGACAGGGACACAGAGGAGGGGACAGGGACACGGAGGAGGAGGGACAGGGACACAGAGGAGGGACAGGGACATGGAGGAGGGACAGGGACACGGAGGAGGGGACAGGGACACGGAGGAGGGGCCACAGGGACACGGAGGAGGGACAGGGACATGGAGGAGGGGACAGGGACATGGAGGAGGGACAGGGACATGGAGGAGGGGACAGGGACACGGAGGAGGGGACAGGGACACGGAGGAGGGGCCACAGGGACACGGAGGAGGGACAGGGACATGGAGGAGGGACAGGGACACGGAGGAGGGGACAGGGACACGGAGGAGGGGCCACAGGGACACGGAGGAGGGGACAGGGACATGGAGGAGGGACAGGGACATGGAGGAGGGGACAGGGACACGGAGGAGGGACAGGGACATGGAGGAGGGACAGGGACATGGAGGAGGGACAGGGACATGGAGGAGGGGACAGGGACACGGAGGAGGGGCCACAGGGACACGGGGGAGGGGGTACAGGGACATGGAGGAGGGGGTACAGGGACACGGGGGAGGGAACAGGGACACGGAAGAGGGGGTACAGGGACAGGGAAGAGGGGGTACAGGGACACGGAGGAGGGGCCACAGGGACATGGGGGAGGGGCCACAGGGACATGGGGGAGGGGACACAGGGACATGGGGGAGGGGACACGGGGACACAGAGGCAGACTGGCTGAGGCCACCACAACCAAGGAGCAGGGGTCACTCACAGCCACCGGAGCTGGGGGCAGGGGGTCCTCCCAGAGCTGGAGACAGGGGGTCCTCCCAGAGCCAGGGGTCAGGGGTCCTCCCAGAGCCAGGGTCAGGGGTCCTCCCAGAGCTGGAGATAAGGGGTCCTCCCAGAGCCAGGGGTCAGGGGTCCTCCCAGAGCTGGAGACAGGGGGTCCTCCCAGAGCCAGGGGTCAGGGGTCCTCCCAGAGCCAGGGTCAGGGGGTCCTCCCAGAGCTGGAGACGGGGGTCCTCCCAGAGCCAGGGTCAGGGGGTCCTCCCAGAGCTGGAGACAAGGGGTCCTCCCAGAGCCAGGGTCAGGGGGTCCCCCCAGAGCCTTTAGAGGAAGCCTGGCTTGGCCACCTCCTTGATTCTGGGGCTCCTGCCGTCACTGGCGTGCGACCAGCTGTCCCCACAGCCCTTGGATCTCCCGTGGGCCCAGTCCTAGTGCCGTGAGACTATGGCACAGAGGGGACGCTATGATAGCGACTGTGGACAGAGGGACAGGATGGCCACAGTGGCACCCTGCAACCAGCGCTGGTGGCTGTATGCCGCCTTTGCCATAGTCAGCCTCCTGGGGCTTTGGGGGGAGCCCGGTGTGAGGCCCCGGTCGTCAGAGGGGCTCAGCAGCAGCAGGACTTGCCAGGGCCCAGCTCACACAGGAGGTGACCTGGACCCCTGGGCTCCAGGCCCACAGACGGACACCCCTGCCCCCCCCGCTTCAGGGGAGCCCCCAGGCGCTGCTCCTCTCCTCCCAAGCTGGCAGGCTCGGGGCAGGTGGGGTGCTGGGGGCAGCCCCGTCTTCTCTGGGGCTCCCAGGGACCAAAGGGCAGGCCAGCACCCACCCTGGAGCCCTGGAAGCCTCCCCCTCCTCTCCCCTCCCCTCCCCCTTCTCCTCCCTCCCCCCCCTCCCCTCTACCTGACTCAAACACCTGCTGGATGAGGACCCCCTCGACGTCGCCGGCGGACACAGCCACAGCTCTCTGCACAGAGGCCGACATGGTCTGAATTCCTGGGGAGGGGCCGCCCACACAGGGTGGTCAGTCAGCCGGGAACACGGTTCCCCTGCGGACCCACTCCGCGGGCAGCCCCCAGGTGAATGTAGACACGCAGGGCGGAGGGTGTGCACACATGTGTGTGCGGTGCTGTGTGCATGTGTGTGGTGGTGTGTGCATGCGTGTGCGGGCAGCCGTGTCAGCAGAGCAGAAGGCACTGGGTGGGAGTGACCAGGGAGGGCCCCTGA
Organism: Oryctolagus cuniculus; assembly: GCF_051225735.1. Lineage (NCBI taxonomy): Eukaryota > Metazoa > Chordata > Mammalia > Lagomorpha > Leporidae > Oryctolagus > Oryctolagus cuniculus. The sequence continues at coordinate 2,104,866 of NC_142870.1, forward strand.
CATGCCCTGCCTTGTGCTGGAAGGGACACCAGGGTCCCAGGCCCAGCCCTCAGGGTGAGCTCCGGGCTCCTGGGCACTGGGGAGGGGAGGTCCAGGGACAGCAGGGACAGGGATGTTCCTGGCTGCGTCCAGGCCCTGGGGTGGGGGCTGGGGAGGCGGGGCCCAGATTGGGTACATAGGGGAAGTGCAGGGCACGTGGGGGTGGCTGGCCGGGCCATGCTGGACCCAAAGCGTCCCCTCTTTCCTGGGTCTGGACACACAGCTGAGGTGGTCGGGATGAGGCGCCAGGCCTGCATGGCCTGGGTCCCAGGACAAGACCCCGAAGGGCCCTGCCCAGCCACAGACTGCACCGCCCCAGGAGCAGAGTCTGCACCCACCGTTCCCCAGCGGGGGGCGCTGTGGCTCCGCGTGGCTCTCTGGCTTCTTGGGGGGCCTGGCCTTGGGCTGGGAACCTGCAAGGGGGAATTGTGGCAGCCTGGGTGGGCTGGCAGGGCTGGGGGCACAGCCGCAGGGTGGGGCCGGGGGCTGGGTCTCCCTGACTCCCCTGGGTCCCTGGCCTCTACCAGGCTTGGGTTCCCTTCCGGGTAAGAAGATGAACCTCCGGGAACACTGTAATCAGGATGTGGTTGGGAGGGGAGGGGGCTCTCTCAGGCCCCTCGGTGTGACTCTCAGTGCCCACGGCACGGCCCTGAGCCCAGGGGGCGGCCAGCAGGGGACAGGGCATGGCGGGGTTGTCAGGCTGGGTGGTGGTGGTGAGGGGAGATCCGTGACCCGGACGGGCTCCCCCTGCCGGCTACCTGGGCTGGAGATAGCCCTGGGGGTCAGGGCTGCCGGCACCGCGGCTCCAGGCTCCTCCAGCGCCCTCCTCTTGGCGGGCAGTCTGGGCGGCAGGACTGAGACTTTGGGCACAGCCGGGGGCTTCCTCCCCTTCCGCGGCTGGCTGAGGTCCAGGTCTGTGGTCCACGGGCAGGAGCAGGGTTCCAGCCTCAGAGCCTTTCCCCAGGGGGCAGCCCCCAGCACGGCCCCACCCCCAGGGGCAGCGGAGGACGGCCCAGGCCCACCTCGGGGGAAGCTGTCCAGGACGGCCTGCAGCCGGGCGTATCTCTCCAGGTTGTAGTCCTTAAAGAGAACCTTCCAGAAGTCCAGGATGGCCGCGGCGTCCTGGGTCAGGAGCCAGGACAGCAGGGCGTGGAAGGCCTGGGGGCAGCCCTCCTTCTCCTTCAGGCGCAACGTCTCCTGCAGCAAGGGGGTCCCCGATGCCACCAGCATCCTGCTGTCGCACCCCACCAGGCGGGAGGGCCCGCTCGTGGGTGTGGGGTGGGAAGGGCGCTGAGGGTGAGGCCCGGCCCCTGGAGTCCGCCGGGAGGTCTTGAGGAAGGGGCTCTGGGGCCAGGGGAGCCTCCTTGGCTTGTGGGTGGGGGATGCGGGGTCCCACCTGGAACTTGTCCTCGGGGACCACGTCGTGGTCGGCCAGCGCGTGCAGCAGCGGGAAGGCGCTGTCCACGGCCACGGCGATCTCCGTGCGGTGCAGTCTCAGGAGGCGGCGCAGCGCCGCGTCCCCTCCCGCCCGGGCCTCGCCGGCCATCGAGTCGCAGGACCCCGAGCTGGGGCGGGCAGCGCCGGGCGTGGTGCTTCCTGGGGCGCTCTCACACTCCCGGAGCCCTCTCCCAGCCTCGGGTGCGTCCCCAGGGTCCCACTCAGTGGTGTCCGGGCTGAGCGCCCCGCGCTCCCCGCGCCAGGCGAGCACCCGCGCGGACACTGCGCCTGCACCTGCGCGCTGGCTGTTATACCCGGCGCGACCCGACCCGGGAAGCCAGGCAGGGTGGGAACCTGGAGGAGCGGCCCCGCCCCCGCCCCTTTCCTCCGCAAATGGAGCTCCTGGACCCAGGGCTGTGGCTGAGACCTGGGAGCAGGGAACCCGCTGAGGGGAGGGCTCGGAGACCCCCACCCCGGCTTCCCTATCTGGGGTCCTGCCTTTCTGGCCAAAGGAATCAGGAGAGGAGCCCCGAGCCGCACAGGGGCTGCCCAGATAAGCGGGCCTCTGAGTGGACACAAGAAACCTCCGCGGGGCTGGGTGGGGCACCTGACAAGGAGAGGTCAAGGTCACAGCCTCCTCACAGGTGCACCCATGTCCTTGGCTGGACTCCGATGGCGTGGGCTGGCGTCCACAGCCTCCTGTTGGAGATTAGCAGAGACTGGGGGAGTTTCGGACTTTCCAGCCTGCCAAGGGGCTTCCCGCAACAGCCCCTCCCGGCAGGTGGGCCGGAGCCGCCCAGGCTGTGTGGAGACTGCCCCCCAGCTCTGAGGAGCGGACTCAGGCTCCGTGACTGAACCACCCCACTTCGTCACACAGCCAGGAGGGGCAGAGCCAAGATTTGGATCACAGAGGACAGATGGACAGACGGACAGACCATCTGCAGACTTGGCATGCCCAGGTCACACAGGGCTCATCAGCCTGCCGAGAGGCGAGAGGGCAGGGCCGAGGGGGAGGTGGGGGCTGCCCCTTGTCCCTCACCCAAGCCGAGAGCCAGGGCCTCCCCCACACAGCAGGGGGAGGCTCCATGCTGTGTGGCCCCAGCAGGGGTGGCCTCGGGGACACAAGGCACCAGTCAGGAAGGCCCTGGGTGCCCTGATGACAGTTGTCAGACTCTGCCACCCGCGCCACCCTGTGCCTCTTTCCCCATTGTGAGGACAACGTCGGCTTCCTGCTGGAGCGGGGCGGTCACTGCGCTGGCATCCAGGTCAGGAAGGGCACGAAGTCCCCAGCCAGCCTGCTGTCCCCACCGAGGAAGGGCACGCAGTCCCCAGCCAGCCTGCTGTCCCCACCGAGTGCCCCAGCGGGTGGGTGCCGAGCCCCCCGGACACGGCGAGCCCCCTCCCAGACACAGCGGTGGTCACTGCCTCAGCCCCCGTTCCTCCTCCTCAGCACACCCCGGCCAAGAGCCCGGACGGAAGCCACGTTCTCAGAAAACCAGGGGCGGGCTCACGATGCGTCCTCCTTACAGACCTGGCTGCCTGCCAGCAGGCCGACCCCATGCCCAGCTTCCGGGCCCTTCTCTGGGCATCGGCCACCTCTGTGGTGGGAACCTTTGTGCGACCCCCACGCACGGCGGGGGCTTCAGCGGTGACCAAGTCTGTGAGTGGCATCAGTGCCCCATAAGAGAGGCGAGAGGTGGCCACCCGTGGGGAGAGGGCCCCCGACACCGCGCCCCAGAACGCTGGTCCTGCACCTGCACCTGAGTTGTGAGACGCCAGTGACCATTTGTCCAAGCTGCCCAGGCCGAGGCGCTTCGTTACAGCAGGGCGGTGCCGGCACCTGCTGTCTCAGGTTCACCCTCGCCCAGCCTCCCTCCCCCTCCTGCTCGGGGCGTGCTGCGCAGACCACAGCTCCCACAGGTGGCTTCTCAGCACAGGTTGGACCCTCACCCAGAGGGCAGCATGCCTGGCCGGGTTCCCCGAGAGCCCTGGGTAGTGCTGGGTGGGGTGGGGACCCCCGGCCCGGCCCCCAGGACGGCACCGGGCACCGTCAGCTGCCCGTGCTGTATGCTCACAAGCAGCCCAGAGCCTACACTCTGGGGTACACTGTCAGGAGGCTCCCCCTTGGTGGGGTCCAAGATGGCCCACGGAGGCAACAGGTCAGAGACCCTGAAGCTGGGCCCACCCCCTGCCATGTGGAATCGAGGGGCTGGGGGTGCTGCTCGGCTCACGGGGGGTCCCTGGCTGGGCGGGGGGCTCGTGGCCTGCCTCTGACTGGCCGGCGGTAGGGACTGGCGAGCACAGCCCGTGGGCTGCCTGCAGGTGGTGCGCACCTGTTTCCTGGGCCCAGAGCTCCTGGCAAAGCAGAGCCCAGGACCAGCAGGCTGTTAGGCCCGGGGGTCGCGGTGACCTGGTGGGCCGTGGCCCCCCGCCCACAGTGACCTCGGTCCCCGCCCTGGGCTCAGTGAGTTGTCACCAGGTGGCGGATTTGCTGCAGCTCAGGGAGCAGCCTGGGGGCTCAGCGCGCGCCGCGCCGGGGGAGGGGACCGGTGTCCCTGTGCCAGGGAAGCCCCCGCCCCCGACCTCTCCACGGGCGGCAGCTGCAGCTCCGTTGACTTCGTGTTGTTTGTGCGCAGTCTGGGGATTACCTGCCCGGCCCCAGATCCTGCGGCTTGCCCCGGAACCTTCTGGAAGCTTTGTGATTTCCTGCGTGCCCTGAAACCCCGTGGCCCTTTGCAGTCAGCGTTTCTGTGGGGCGAACGGCTGGGGTCCAGGCTCCGCCCCCCGCGGGCTGCAGTGTGCTGAAAGCCCTCCTTTCTCCGTTCTTTGTCAAAAGACGCAAAATGGGTCACAGACTCACAGGGAAGATCGAAAGCTGTTTCCCTGGGAGGAAAGAGACTAACTTCACCACCATGGATTTATCCGAGTTTTGGTTTTTATTTAAGATTTATCTATCTTGAAAGGCAGAGTCACAGAGAGAGAGAGGTCTTCCATCTGCTGGTTCACGCCCCACATGGCCAAGACAGGCGGGGCCGGGCCAGGCCAAAGGCAGGAGCGTTTGTGCGTGGAACGACCTCTGGGACGGCGCGGGACCCGGGCCCAGCAGCAGCGCTGCGCTCCCCACAGAGCTGACCCGGTTCCAGCAAGGGGCCGCCTCCTCCTCTCCGTGGGCGTGGCGGGCAGCTGGGCCCCTCTGCAGGATTCTCGGCCTCACCACGCAGGTGGCCCCTGGAGCAGCCGGGCTGCCTGGGCATGGGTGTGCAGTTCCCACTCTGGCCAGCAGAGGGGGGTGTGCGGTCACGTCTGGGGGCACCTGCCCTTGTGGCCGGAGGCACCCTTCGGTGGTCTTGCTTCTCTCACTCCCGTTGTCACCGTTGTCACCGTTGTCACCGTCACCAGGTTTTTTCAGATTTCCCGGTTTCTTTCCTGGCCCTGCCAGGGTCCTATCTGGAAAGCCACGGGACACGAATCACCCCTCTGCTGAGACCCCTTGTGTCCGGGGCAGTCTCAGGTTCCTGACAGTGCGGAGAGGGGCACTGCCCAGGTGGGGGAGAAGGGGCACTGCCCAGGTGTGGGGGGAGGGGCACTGCCCAGGTGTGGGAAGGAGGGGCACTCCCAGGTGTGGGGGGAGGGCCACTGTCCAGGTGGGGGGAGGGGCACTGCCCAGGTGTGTGGGGGGAGGGGCACTGTCCAGGTGGGGGGGGAGGGGCACTGCCCATGTATGGGGTGGGGAGGGGCATTCCCAGGTGTGGTGTGGGGGAGGGGCACTGCCCAGATGGGGGGGGAGGGGCACTCCCAGGTGTGAGGGGAGGGGCACTGCCCAGGTGTGTGGGGGGAGGGGCACTGCCCAGATGGGGGGAAGGGCACTGCCCAGGTGTGGGGGGAGGGGCACTGCCCATGTATGGGGTGGGGAGGGGCACTCCCAGGTGTGAGGTGGGGGAGGGGCACTCCCAGGTGTGGGGTGGGGGAGGGGCACTGCCCAGGTGTGGGGGGAGGGGCACTCCCAGGTGTGAGGTGGGGGAGGGGCACTCCCAGGTATGGGGTGGGGGAGGGGCACTGCCCAGGTGTGGGGGGAGGGGCCTGCACTGGGCAGCTACTGGTGCCCCCCCCCGGGGCGGCTGGCTGTGGTTGCTGGGAGGAGGCTCCCACAGGTGCACCCCACCAAGGGCAGGGCCTGTCTCAGAGGTGCTGACCTTGGTCCAGGCCCCTCTCGGTGGTGCTGACCTTGGTCTGGGCCCCTCTCGGTGATGCTGACTTTTGTCCGGGCCCAGGCGACCCCCCCACGCTCACTGTGGAAGTCGCCAGGCCAGCCCACAGCTCGACCACTCACTGAGCCAGCACTGCCCCCAAGCTATGCACCTCGCTGCCTTAACCCCGTAACCCCTCACCCGCGGGCTCCCCGCCCCTCCCCCCCAGCCTGGGGTCCTCCTCGGCCGCCCCCGCAGGTCACGCCCACACCCGCACCCGGGAGACCTGGACCTCCCGGAAGTTTCTCCTGGCCCCTGCTCCATGGCTGTCTCCTCCCCTGGGACCCCGAGCCCACAGACCCTGGACAGCCCAGACCCTGACTCCGCCCACCACCTGGACAAGCAGTGGTGGCCGCTCTGTGAGACCCGTGAGCCCTTCCTTCCCCCAGCCACCCTGCCTTTGAGGGTACAGCTGCGCTGTGCCCGGGGTCCCTGCCTGGGGCCTGGGGCCGCTGTGGGAGGTGGGAGTGTGGGGTCCCTGCGGGGCCCCAGGTGGTGCTCGGAGGGGGGGCCCTCACGATGCTGGCTTTGTGGCAGGGGCTGAGCAGGCGAGGGGCCCACCACAGGGACACTGCCCCTCTCTCAGGAGCCCTCGCCGGTCCTCCCCCCTTCTCCCAGCTCCAACGGGTGGGTGTCACCATGGGGGCAGGTCTGGCCAGCCTTGCACTGGGCATCGGGGTGATGCTTTGTCTGCCTCTGCCCGCCCTGTCCTGGCCCCGGCACGGCCCCCTCCCGCCGTGGCAGCCGACCCCGCGCTGGACCCGGAGGCGGAGAGCAGCATGGACGTGATCCTGGTGGGCTCCAGCGAGCTGGCGTCCCCCTCTGCAGCCCCGGCGGGCAGAGGTGAGAGCCGACCACACCACAGAGCTCGGGCCTGTGCCATGTCCAGGAGGCCCCTCCCAGTGCCACCTGGGCTCAGATGTCTAACACAGCTGGGCGGTCGGCCACACTCCCAGGACGTGGAGGAGGGGCCCTCCTTAGTTAGGGGAGACAGCGGGACAGAGCCTGGGGTCTTCACTCAGGCGTGAGCCGGGCAGGGGTGGCCAGGCGGCCCTCAGGACGGATCTGAGACAGTGCCCAGCACCAGGTGGGGGAGCGCGGTTTAGTGGAGAGAGCGCACCTGCCGGGCAGACGGGGGCTCAGCTCAGGGCGGTCAGCCTGGGGCTCCCACGGGGAGGGGTCCAGCTCTTCCCTCCCCGCCCCCTTCTCCTGGACAGTGTCTGCTGGGTGTGGAATGGGGAACCCCACCCCCAGTGTCGTCAGGGTGGGAGCCCACCTGGCACAGCCTGAGGGAGTCTCCTGGGCACCTGCCTGGGGGAGGCTGGGACCCCGTGAGCTTGTCGGGGTCAGCAGAGGCCGCTGCGTCATCGGCTCCGCCCCCGGTGCCCTGTCCCCCTGGGCCCCCCTCTCACAGGCTCCTCCTGTCGCTCTCCTCCTCTTTCCCAGACCGTGTCGCACACGAGGTCAAGGTGAACCAGCGAAGCATCGAAGGTGGGTGCAGCCGTGCCCACGAGCAGCCCAGGGCAGTCTCAGCCGGCTGGGGACAGGCCACGGTGTGAAGACGCCGCTGGGGAGCTGACACTGCCCCCCAGGCCCCCACCTCCTCCGGGGGCCCTGTGGCTTCCCTCGGGCAGCAGCTCCCCGTCGTCAGGGTCTCCACAGCCAGGCAGCCATCACCATTGTAGAACCTTAAACAAAAAGATTGTATTTCTTTATTTGAAAGGCAGAGTGACAGAAAGGGAGAGAGAGAGAGAGAGAGAGAGAGAGAGAGAGAGAGAGAGAAATGTCCACTGGTTCACTCTTCAAACACCTGCAACAGCCACGGCTGGGCCAGGCCAAAGCCAGGAGCCAGGAGCTCCATCCAGGCCTCCCACGCGGGTGCAGGGCCCAGCACCTGGGCCGTCTTCCCCTGCTTTCCCAGGCCACAGCAGGGAGCTGGACTGGAAGAGGAGCAGCCATATGGGATCAGCAGCGGTTTAACCTGCTGCACAAAGCCAGTCCCATCATTCCTGAACATTTTGATCACCTGCTGGCCGTGGCTCCGCCCCCTCCCGCGCCCGTCCGCGCACTGCTGAGCTGCCGCCTCTCCCGGGGCCCCCTCCCCCACGTGGATCTGCGGATCTGTTATCAGCTCCCGCCGCAGGGACAGCCGGGGTTTCGAGCGGGATCTGTTGGCGCCGCACTTCCGGTGTGACTCCTGGTCCATGAACACAGGCTGTGTCCCCACCTAGTTAGGTCTGGAATGTCCGTCGTGGGTGAGGGGTGGCGCCCCGCTGGAGGTGCCCCCCCGGCCACTACTCGGTCTGATGGGAGAGTCCAACTCTGCTCTCGAACGCTTGCTGCAGACGTCTGCCTCTGCTGTGGGAGCTCCCGGGTCCACGCGCAGCACCCCCTGTTCGAGGGAGGCATCTGCGCCCCGTGTAAGGTGAGCTGCGAGGGTGGGGGCGCCGTGGGCTTCCCGGCGGCCTGGCGCGGGGGAGGCACAGCCACCCGTCTGCTGTGCGCCAGGACAACTTCCTGGGTGCCCTCTTCCTGTATGATGACGACGGCTACCAGTCCTACTGCTCCATCTGCGCCTCCGGGGAGACCCTGCTCGTCTGCGAGAACCCCGACTGCACCAGGTGAGGCTCCGGGCAAGCCACCCCGGCCACGCCCCTCAGTCCGCAGTGGGGGGGTCCCTCCAGCGCTGTCCCCTGCCTGTCTCCGATGCCTCCTGGGCACGGGGCCTCACGTGGGAGGTGGGTGTCCAGAGCTGCCTCTTTTCTGTGTGGTCAACAACAGGAAGCTGCCCCTCAGCCAGGACCCCTGCAGTGGGGGTGCACAGGGCGCGCCCCCAATCTCTGGTCCCCTCCCCAGGGTTCTTGGGGCCCTCCTTGTAGTTACAGCTCCAGCCCCCAGTCCCTTACCCCCCACCCCGGCAGGCTGCTCCTGCAGGCTCCAGAGTCGGGGTGGGGGGAGAGAGGGACCCCTCTCCAGCCTACAGCCTACAGCCCCCCTCCCCCGCAGGGACGGGCAGGGCCTGGGCCTTGAGGAAGGCGCAGAGGTGCCCCTGGGTCACGTGGCTCTGTTGGACCCCAGGGGCTACTGCTTCGGCTGCTTCGACGCCCTGGTGGGACCCGGGAGCTCGGGGCGCGTGCAGGCCATGAGCAACTGGCTGTGCCCCCTGTGCGCGCCCATCTCCCGCAGCGGCCTCCTGCGGCGGCGGAGGAAGTGGCGCGCCCGGCTGAAGGCCTTCTACCAGCAGGAGGCGGTGAGGCCTGCGCGGCTCGGCCCGGCTGCGTCCACCTGGCCTGGGCGCTGGACAGCCCTGGGGAGGGCGCTCCTTCCCCACCCCTCCCATGGTGGTTTGTCTCTTCCAAGCCTGGGCAGAGCCGGGGGGGGGGGGGCGGGCCGGGGCAGGAGCCTGGTGCAAATCTCGGGGGTCGCCAGCGTCCCAGGCGCAGCAGGGCCAGACCCGTGACCTCCTGAGGACCAAGACCAGGAGCCGGGGGCCAGGCAGGGCCTGCGGGTTCATCGGGGTGTGGTGGTGGGCCGTGTCCCCCAAGAGAGCACGCGAGTCCTAGACCCAGATCCAGAGATGGCAGGTCGGGGTGGGGGGCGGGTCCCGGGGAGCCAGCACGGCCAGCGTGTACGGTGGGGGACGGAACAGGCGAGGACGGGGACGGAACAGGCGAGGACAGGGCCGGCCTGCGCCTCAGTCAAGCCACAGGTGTTCCGTGCTGCCCCGGGCGGAGGCCGTAGCGCGCAGGCTGGGTTGGCGGGAGCCAGCAGCGCCTCCTCTCTCTCTAAACGCAGCGCCTCCTCTCTCTCAAACGCAGGAGAGTCCTCTGGAGATGTACCAGACCGTGCCCGTGTGGAGGAGAGAGCCAGTGAGGGTGCTGTCCCTTTTCGGGGACATCAAGAAAGGTGACTGTGAGGAGGCCCCAAAGGCCGCCCAGGAAGCAGGGAAGACAGGGAGCCCAGGGCAGCTGCCGGGGTCAGGGAGAGGAGGGAGACAAAGGACGTTCTCCGGGTGTCCGAGGCCAAGGGGCCAGGGTCGGGGGAGTGCCCGCGCCCCAGTGTGCACCGGGAGGCCTGGGCAGGGGCAGGGGGCTTGCAGGGGGCAGCAGAGACGCACCTGTAACCAGGCACCGAGGGGGGAGCGCCCCCTGGGGAGGAGGCAGAGCAGGCAGGGCTGGAGCTCAGGATGAACGCAAAGTACTAGGAGCCAGCGAGGCAGGGGTGGGGCCCAGCCAGGCTGGGTGTGCACCTGCCCCAGGGCACCCTTCCGCTCAGCCTAACCCCACCCCCACCTGCTGTGTCCCCACCCGCCTGGAGTCCCGCCCCTCTGGGCGGTGCTGCCCGGCACGGGGGGGGGGGGGGGGGGCGGGGGGGTGCGGACACTTCCTGCTCTCCGACTGACCCCGCCTGGACTGGTGGGAACTTTACATCGTCACAGCGGCCCCCCGTGCGAGTGTCAGCCCGTCCCGGAGGAGGGGGCAGAGCTGGCCCAAGCCTGCGTGTGGACCCACTGCCCCCGTGGTTTCCCGGGCCCACAAGTGCCACGGCCACCAGAGGGGGCTGCTTTGGCATCCGGCTGTGTGACCGCTAAATCAGTGTTTGCGGGTTCAGCTCGCTGTGAGGCGAGCGCTGTGAGCTGTCGCTAGGGACGGAGCTGGCGCTGGGGGCACGGTCCCTCCCCCCCGTCCCCCTGCGGGCTGGCGCAGGCTGGAAGGCAGACCCGCAGCAGCCTCTGCGCCCTGCTGTGTCCCTCCAGAGCTGAGCAGCTTGGGCTTCGTGGAGCAGGGCTCTGACGCTGACCAACTGGTGCACCTGGGTGACGTCACAGACGTAGTGAGGAGGGATGTGAGTACCGGGCTAGGGCGCCCAGGGCCAGGCCGAGAGGGGGAGGGGCTGGGGCTCCGGGCGGCACCGACACTGGCTGCAGCCTGCACCGAGATCCCAGCTCTGCCCTCAGCCTGAAGCTGGCCAGGCGGCAAACTTGTCCACCATCCTGAATCCAAGTGGCCAGCGGCCACTGAGCGGGAGAGAGGGCTGGCCAGCGGCCACTGAGCGGGAGAGAGGGCTGGCCAGCGGCCACTGCACGGGAGAGAGGGCTGGCCAGCAGCCACTGGCTTAGAGAACACCCAGGATGCTGCCCAGAGCCGGGCAGACCCAGCAGTGCCTCCTTCCGCCCGCACTGCTCACAGCATCGGCCGGCGGGGCCCATGGGCAGTGCAGCCTCCTGCGCGCGTCGCTGCCCGTGCAAGCCAGGGACCCTCCTCTGCCCCTCCCACCCAGCCCAGTGCCCACAGGCCCCTGGGAACACGGCTGCACTGGGGGTTCCGCGGTGACACAGGAGAAAACACTAGAGGGGCCTCGGGGACTTAACACAGCACCCGGGCTGTCATCAGTGATTTGGGGGTGCAGGGAAGCAAAGTTCCCGTCTGGACTGGAAGCTGTTGGGAACGGGGGTGTCGGGTAGTGGGCATCCTGTCGGTTTCGTTTAGGAAGAGCGACTCTGGGCCGGCGTCACCATGGGTAACAAAGCCGGCGGCCCTGGCGCCGCTCGGGGAGAAGCGCATGCTTGCCCGCCTGCGTCCAGCGGGCTGGCTGTGCTGGCCGGGCTCATCTTTCGGCTTGGCCATGCGTGGCTGCATGGTCACAGGTCTCCCATAGCTCTCTGCTGCCCACTTGGGCCTGTCTTATCCTGGAGGACACTGGGCGAGGCCACAAGAAGCCGGGGTGGACCCCAGGCTTGGTCTTGGGGGAACAGTCTCAGACTGGGGTGTTCTCAGAGGCCAGAGGGACAGCGGGGGCTGGGAACAGCCCTGCCGTGTGGCGTCCGCCTGGCGCTGGCCCAGTCTTGGGGCAGCTGGCCCCCAGGGGCTCACGCACCTCTGCGCTGTGTCTGCAGGTGGAAGCCTGGGGCCCCTTCGACCTGGTGTTTGGCTCCACCCCTCCCCTCGGCCAGGACTGCGACCGGTCGCCGGGTAAGGACTTCAGGGGAGGGCGGTAGTCAGCTCTTGTTCCTCTAGGTCGGCCCCAACCCCGCGGGCAGGGGAAAGGTGGTCGGTCCACATATTTAGAAAGTAGCCGTGTGGAGACTTACCCGATGCCTGTTCAGGGCGACGGCCGCAGAGGCCAGGCTGCCTTTGCCCGGAGTCCGCCCCCAGCCTCCCGCGCTGGCCCTGCCCACTGCCCAGCCCCGTCCCTCCTGCCTGGGCCACTGGGGCCTAGCAAGCAGGCCGGGGTCTCTGCGCACCCAGGCCCCAGGGCTGGGGGCGGGCCAGGGCAGAGCAGCGGTGGGGGCAGGTGGGCGTTCCGGACCGGCCCCGCCCCCAGCCGAACGCCCCGCCCCCAGGCTGGCACCTGTTCCAGTTCCACCGCGTGCTGCAGTACGCGCGGCCCTCGCCGGGCGCCCCGCGGCCCTTCTTCTGGATGTTCCTGGACAATCTGCGGCTGACCAGCGATGACCAGGCCACCGCGGCCCGCTTCCTGGAGGTGCGTGCCCGGGGGCTCCCCAGGGGACACGCGGGCAGTTTGCAAGTGCGCTGAGGCACAGACTGCAGCCCGTGGGGACCTGGGGACCCTGGAGGACAGCCACGAGGGCCACCCCAGCTGCACCCCACCCCCACGTTCTCAGAGCCCTCTCTGGGCACACGCACAGTACACCTGTGTTCACACGCACACCTGTGCTCACACGCACACCTGTGTTCACACGCACATGCACACCTGTGTTCACACGCACACCTGCGCTCACACACGCACACCTGTGCTCACACACACACGCACACCTGTGCTCACACGCACACACGTACACACACCCACTGGGCACTTTTGGGCTCGGTGATTCTGCCCAGGACTGACCTGGACCAGGCACCCCAGCCACATCCCTGCCAAGCGAGGGGCGGTGACGTCGTGGGCACAGGACACAAGGAAGGATGAGGCTAAGGGAAGAGGCCACGGGGAGGGGCCGCAGCCAGCGGCCGCAGGACTACCCCCGGGCAGCACAGAGACGCTCCGGGGGCGCGGGGCGGGGTCTATCCTGCCAGGATTTCAGGAAGTCACACAAAAGCAGACAGGCCAGGGCGGGGGAAGTGGGGGGGGGGAGACTTTCATTGGCGCCGCGTGGGCTCCGGACTGGGCCAGGAGGAGGGTGTGGAACCAGCCCAGCAGGGCTTCCCAGCAGAGGGGGTGGGTACCGGACCCCCACTTCTCCCAGCATGCCTCCCCGCGCGTGCAGGTGGGACTCAGCCCGGGGCTAACGTGCCTGGCGGACATCTCCGGCTGCACGGACCAGCCGCATCTCCCTCCGTGCCGCCGGCCCCCTGTGGGAGCCGCACACTGCCGTGGAAACCCCACCCGGGAAGCAGCGCCTCGTGCGTCCGTGCGCGTCTGCCGCACCTGGGCTCAGGTGTCCTTGCAGGGACCTGAGGGACCTGCTTCTCCTCTGGTCCTGGAAGAAACCCCGCTGTCCCCAGCCCTCGCTGTGGCGCGCGGTGCTCCCCCGGGGCGCCACGTGTCGGGGACCTACCTGTGGCATACATTCTGGGAGTGAGCAAGTCCGGCGTGAGCGGGCTTGTTCCCAGCCGCCCGCCCGCGCGGTGCCCGCTCTCGTCCCGTTCTTGCTGCGTTTGTGTCGCCTTCCCGGTTTCTCGCTTGAGGTTTTATTTTGTGGGCAGTCTCATCCTGTGGGTTTCTATACTTTGAGTTTGCTTCTGTGGCTGAATGGGTTACCGTGCGGGACCCCGGGGCGCAGGTGACCCCTGCCTGGCTCCCGATCCCCTTGCTCCTGCGGTTCCCCGGTCAGCGGTACTCTGCGGCCCAGCTGGCCGCCGGAGGAAGTGACCGTCGGTTCCTGCTCTCCTGAGCGTCCTGAGGGCAAGCGCAGTGGCTGAGCTCTGAGCTAGAAGCGGGGGGGGGGTGGGGGTGGGTCTCCCTCCAGGCTGCAGTGACAGCGGAGCGAGAGATGGCTTCCAACCCGGAGCCCTCCTTGCACTCCTGGGAAGGCGCACCTCCGTGTGTCCTAACGCGGAGCTGAGCTCTGCGGGTGGGGCGTTTCAAAAATATTTATTTATTTATTTACTTACTTATTTATTTATTTGAAAGGCAGAGTCACAGAGGGGCAGAGGCAGAGAGAGAGAGAGAGAGGGAGGGAGAGAGGCAGAGAGAGAGAGAGGTCTTTCATCTGCTGGTTCACTCCCCAAATGGCCACAACGGCCGGAGCTGCACTGATCCGAAGCCAGGAGCCAGGAGCTTCTTCTGGGTCTCCCACGCGGGTGCAGGGGCCCAAGCACTTGGGCATCTTCTACTGCTGTCCCAGCCGTAGCAGAGAGCTGGATCGGAAGAGGAGCAGCCGGGACTCGAACCGGTGCCCTATATGGGATGCTGGCCCTGCAGGCGATGGCTTCACCCACTATGCCACAGCCCCAGCCCCGGCCCCAGTGGGGTGGGATTTTGCTCAGGGCTTCTCAGTGCTGGCCCAAAGAGTCTGGGGCGTGGTTCGCTCGTGCTGTCGCTGGTCGCTGGATTTTCGGGAGCAATGTCAAGTCGGCTTCATAAAAGCCTTCGAGGAAGGTGTGCAGCCCTCCCTGGAGGCACTGGTCCTTGCCTGCTCTAAGCCGAAAGTGGCTGTGCCGGCGGCGGCCGCGGGGGCTGGCTCTCCGTTCCCAGTGTGGTCCACTTAATGAAGGCCTTAGAGCGGCCCATGATTCCTTTCCTGTCTCCCACCTCTGCGGTCATTTCTCCTTGTGAGGAAATCCGGAAATTCTTAGAATGCTGGCGTAACGCCCGGGAGCGCGGCCGTGGGTGGCCTGTGACAGCTGCAGCCGTGTGGGCGACAGGCAGGCGCGGCCACCTGCCGGGAGGACAGCGTGGACGCTGGCCTGTTCCTGTCTGGGCGCATCGGCCGGAATTCAGAGGTGGCGGGAAAGGGTGCTGCCCACATTTCCTGCGCCCCCCTCCTTCCAGCGGGGGGAGCAGTCTGGTGCTCACTCTCCAGGCCACTGGAGACCTCTGGCCTCTCCCACCCAGGCGTCCAGAGCAGGAGGGGCCAGCGCGTCAGGGGAGGCGGAGTCAGGGCCTGGCCCTGCCCTCCTGCCTTGGTTTCCTTTGCTGTCTCTCTGGGCTCTCTGAGCTGTCCCACTCCCACTGGGGGAGGGTCCACCTCCCTCCTCCTTCCAGGCCTGGGGGGGCTGACCAGCAGAGTGCGGCTCTGGGCTCCCTGGGAGCCCCTTGACCGTGGTGGGACCCGCCCCAGGCCAGAGCAGCATTGCTGGGCGCTGGCCCCACCTGAGTGCTGGGGGGAGGGGCGGGTGAAGCTGCGGGGGAGGGGGCGTGGGCGGGGGCCGCTGACGCGGGGGTGCCCCCTCCCGCCCACAGATGGAGCCCGCCACCCTGCAGGACGTCCGGGGCAGAGCGCTCCAGGGCGCCGTGCGCGTGTGGAGCAACATCCCGGCCGTGAGCAGGTACCCCCCGGGCGGCGGGCGCTTTGCGGGGGTGGGGGGGCTGTGGGGGTGCACCGGGCTCGCCAAGGTCAGAGAAAGAAGCTCTTCTCCGGCCCAGCCAAGGCCAGAGCAGCCGCTGTGTCCGAGGTTGACCTCTGGGGTGGGCTCAAGGTCGCGAATGCTCCGCCCTCTGGGGACCTCTTCCATGTCCACCCCACGGGCGCCTCAGGGTCTGGCCCCACGGCTTCACCAACCTTCCCTGGTCCTGAAAGCCCAAACTCCTGGCCCCCGGGGCTGTGGGGGCCTCGGTGTCCCCACTGTGCTCTCTAGGGGGCCTCCCCAGTCGCCTCCTGCACACACCCGCGTTTTCTGAGTGCCCACTCACACACATGCACACCCACACACTCAGATGTGCTCACAAGTATCTCACACGCACACACCCCGACACACTCTGTGGTCACACACACATGCACACACACCCCAACACACTCTGTGGTCACACACACATGCACACACACATGCACACACACCCCGACACACTCTGTGGTCACACACACATGCACACACACCCCGACACACTCTGTGGTCACACACACATGCACACACACCCCGACACACTCTGTGGTCACACACATGCACACACACCCCGACACACTCTGTGGTCACACACACACATACACACACACATGCAAACACACCCCGACACACTCTGTGGTCACACACACATGCACACACACCCCGACACACTCTGTGGTCACACACACATGCACACACACCCCGACACACTCTGTGGTCACACACATGCACACACACCCCGACACACTCTGTGGTCACACACACACATACACACACACATGCAAACACACCCCGACACACTCTGTGGTCACACACACATGCACACACACCCCGACACACTCTATGGTCACACACACATGCAAACACACCCCGACACACTCTGTGGTCACACACATGCACACACACCCCGAAACACTCTATGGCCACACACACATGCACACACACCCTGACACACTCTGTGGTCACACACACATGCACACAACCCGACACACTCTGGTCACACACACACATGCACACACACCCCAACACACTCTGTGGTCATACACACACATGCATACACACCCTGACACACTCTGTGGTCACACACACACATGCACACACACCCTGACACACTCTGTGGTCACACACACATACACACACACATGCACACACACCCCGACACACTCTGTGGTCACACACACATGCACACACACCCCAACACACTCTGTGGTCATACACACACATGCACACACACCCTGACACACTCTGTGGTCACACACACATACACACACACATGCACACACACCCCGACACACTCTGTGGTCACACACACATGCACACACACCCCAACACACTCTGTGGTCACACACACATGCTCACACACATGCACACACACACCAACACACTCTATGGTCACACACACACACATGCACACACACCCCGACACACTCTGTGGTCACACACACATGCTCACACACCCTGACACACTCTGTGGTCACACACACATGCTCACATGCACACATACCCTGGTGCTCACTCATGCACATGCACACATACATACATGCTCACAAGCACACACATGCTCACACACACACACACACCCTGGTGCTCACTCATGCATACGAACACGCACACACATGCACACACCTGGCTCACACACACTTGCTCACAGGTACACATATTGAACAAGTGTTGACTGCATTTCTGGGTCAGCTCAGTCATGTCTTTTCCTGCCCCAGTGAGTTTCCCGAAACTTCTTCCCTCACCCTCGCAGCCCCAGCGTTTTCCCAGCTCACGGCCATGTTGAAATCCCAGGCCTGGTGCCCGCGGGGGCGTGGTGCCTCCCAGGCCCGCTCACCTGGCCCCTCCCAGGGTGCCTAATGAGCTAGTGCAGGCGACAGGAAGGCCGCTGCTCCCCTGCAGGCCTGGTCCCCACGCACACCCTGTGGCCCCCTCCCCATTCCACTCCCTGGCCCTGGCCAGCGGGTGGCCTTTAACCCAGGGCGGGGCCGAGCTGAGCCCTGTGTCCAGCAGCGGAGTGAGAACACCTCTGGAAGGCCTTTCCCGCTCCTGTCCCCAGCTGTCGCACCTGGGCCACCTGCCAGGTTCCTGCCCAGAGTGCCCCAGAGCCCCTGGGGCGGCCAAGGGTCACCTGGGCCCAGGAGGAAGCTGGGAGCTGCCTTCTCCTTGGGCCTCCCCTCCCAGGCTTGGGGTCTTAGCATGAGCCAGGCGCACCTGCCTGGAAGGCAGAAGTCACTGTGCGACGTCACCTCCAGTCGGCCACTGTGGGCCTTGAGAGCATCAGGGACAGTCCCCAAGCTGCCCTGGGAACAGGTGCGGGGGCACCCTGAGCCCCATTCCTGGCGGGGAGCAGCAGGAGGGCCCGGCTTGTGCCTCCAGATGGCTGCTTGGTTTGAAAGACAGACAAAGAGGCGGGATTTTCCTTCTGCCAGTTCACCCCCCAATGCCCACAACAGTTGGAGCCGGACCAAGCCCAAGGCAGGAGCCTGGAACTCCGTCCTGGTCTCCTGTGTGGGTGACAGGGACCCCAGTACTTCACCCTCAGCTACCTCCCAGGGTGCGCATCCGCAAGAGACCCCTGCGGGGGAGCTGGGACTAGAACTGGGCACTCCGACGTGGGAAGCACGTGTCCCAGTGGTGCCTTAGCCACTGACCACGTGCCCACCCACACACAAGTTACAAAGCCCCGGCCAGGTCCCCGTCCTCCCCTCGCCCTCGTCCTCTGCCCAGGGCAGGGGCCCCCAACCCACCTGATGACCCAAGTGCTGGGGGGGGGGGGGTCTTGGTTATATCAGAATTCCCTGGGAACGCTGGGAGGGCCTGGCCATTCTCACCCAAGTCCTCCCTCTCCTCGGTGCGGGCTCAGTGCCCGAGTGGCCACGTCCACTCACGGTGGCTCTGGTCTCGACGTCCACACTGAAAGGGGCTGCTTCTGGCAGGACGAGCTGCTCCCCGGGAGGCGGGAAGTGTGGGCCCCGCTGGCCCTTGCTCGGGGACTCCCCCACAGCTGCGAGGGAAGCTCACAGAAGCTGGTGCCCCCCGGCGCCCCCCATGCCTGCCCGGCAGGTGCACCCCTGACGGAAGCGCTCTCTCCCGGCAGCAGGCACGCGGCCTTGGCTCCTGAAGAGGAATCGTCCCTGCTGGCTCAGGGCTGGCGGAGACCGAGGCTTCCCAGCGAGGGGCCGGCCAGGCTGGCGCAGAGCTGCTTCCTCCCGCTGAGAGAATATTTCAAGTATTTTCCTCCGAGCTCACTTCCTCTTCATGAATGAGTCACGGCGCCCGGGAGCACCTTTCCTAGAACAAACCGTCCTCCCCTGCCGCCCTGCTCGCCGGCCGAGTCCTCTGCCTGCCCCGGCTCTGTCCTGGGCACCGCACACCCATCTTCAGCTGGCCCTGGAGGTGGGTCCCTCCCCAGGCGCCCGGACGGTGCAGGTTGTACCTCCAGGAGCCTCCGTGCCTTCCTGTTGAAGTTAAAAACACTCTTCTGCTAAGACGGCTGTGGGTCGTGTTTTCACCGCCCGTCCTGTCTGCCGTGGAGCACAGCGGGGTGTGGGAGAGGTGAGTGGGACATGCATGCACACGCGTGGCTGGCGCCCCCGCACACGCCTGCGTCTGCCTGCCTGGTTGAAGCCCCTCGCTCTGATCACAGCTCCTCAGACCTCTGAACCCTGCAAGGGAAGCGGGGGGCGGCCGTGGAGACGGTGCAGGGGCCGAGGCCGGATCTGCCGGGCCCGTGTGCAGCTGTCCGGCTGCCGACCACAGGGCTCTGGCCGGCCCTGGCGTCTGTGCTCGCCCGGAGCTCGCGTCCCCAAGAGGAGAGACTCCCAGCTCACATGTGACGGCCCCTGCATCCGCCTTGGTCGGAAATCGTCCCCCAGGGTCTCTGCTCACAGCACCCGGAGCACTGAGCAGAGGTACACACAGGGCTCCGGGACACCTCCCGCGTCCTGGGAGGCTGGTGCTGGGCTCTGGCAGCACAGGTCGTGTCCAGGGCCGACGTAGCAATCCCCGCAGTGAAACTGGCGCTGCAGAAGCCACAGAGGCACGGCGGGGGCGGGCGGAGCAGAGACAAGCAAGTGACCTTCCTGGTGAGGGCGACCCACAGAGGGGCCGGAGCGGGCACCGCTCGCCTGCAGCCAGCCCTGACCAGCCGCAGCAGGGGGAGCTCTGTCCTGGGCGTGCTGAGCCCAGGCTGTTCCCGCCCAAGCTGAGGGTGCCCACGCTGCCCGCCGGCTCCACGGTGAGGCCACCCAGCCACGCCCTGCAGCCCCCCCAAACGTGGGGTACCTGGTTACAGCACCCAAAGAAGGCTGATGTGGAGTACTTGGTTACAGCACTCACAGGAGGCTGTTTGGGGTGCTGGTGCAGGGTACTCGGTTCTAGCACTCAGGGTGCTGGGGTGGGGTACTCGGTTCCAGCACTCACAGCCCACAGAGCACACGTCCGGTTCCCGGTCCTGCCGCAGGGCGCTCCGCAGCGGCTGCCGGGTTGGCCCGGGAGCTCTGCCCCGCGCCCCCAGCCCGGATGGCCCAGGGGAAGACCCCGACCCCCGGGTGCGAGATCGACTGGGCGTCTCCGCTCCAGCCCCGCCGCGGCCGCAGCCAGAGTCCACTCGGCTCGTCCAGCGCCTCTTCCTGCCCGCGGCTGGAGCGCCAGCCAATCAGCGCGGCGCACGGCCCTGCGGCGCCGTGATAGGCCCAGAGGTGGGCGCCGCCGCTGGGGCTGTCCAATCAGAGGGCGCCTCGGGGTTCGCGCCTGGTCCCACAGAGCGAGGCGCCGCCCCGAGCGCTCCCAGAGCGGAGCCAGGTGGAGACCCTGCTGGACGTACCCGCG
This sequence comes from Oryctolagus cuniculus, assembly GCF_051225735.1. Taxonomy (NCBI): domain Eukaryota; kingdom Metazoa; phylum Chordata; class Mammalia; order Lagomorpha; family Leporidae; genus Oryctolagus; species Oryctolagus cuniculus. The sequence continues at coordinate 2,124,925 of NC_142870.1, forward strand.
CCCCCCGGGACCCCGAGACCCCACGGCGCGTGCCCTCCCTTCCCCGCCCTCCAGGGCCGGCGCCCGCCCCTGCAGCCCCGACCTCTGTCCGCGGCAGCACTGGTCACTTGTCTGCCCCACGGGGGAACTTGGCTGGCTGACATTTTTATTTATGCACTTATGGGGGGGTCTTCTAGGCGTTGGGTCACCCTTGAGGCCCACAGTGGCCAGGGCTGGGCCAGGAGGAAGCCAGGAGCCCGCAGCTCCGTCGGGGTCTCCCCCGTGGGTGCGAGGACCCAGTACGTGGGACAGGGCTGCGCCTCCCGGGGGCGCATCAGCAGGGAGCTGGAACGGTGGCGAATGAGCATGGTGTCTACACCGCAGAGTGCGGACCTCGGTGTCCGCACTGGGCCTGGTCAGCGTCCAGTGACCCCTGCACAGGTGCCCGCGGGGGGCGAGCCCCTCCCCCGCCCTCGCTGGCCTCCCCAGTAGCCTGGGCGGTGGGATTGGGGGAGCCCTCAACCCGCGCCTGCTCCGTGGGACCAGCCAGGCTGGGCCAGGGTCCCTGGAGAGAGGACTGACCCGACCCTCTCCATCAGCCCCGCCCCGCCTCCGGCAGGTGCGGGAGCCCTGCCCCCCTGCTCATGTCACTGGCCCCGCCCGCGGAGTGGAGAGGAGTGCGGGTGGGCCGGGGGAGAGAGTAGCCGCCCCCCCGCCAAGGCTGTACCGGGCTCAGCGGGGTGCGCAGTGCCCGGTAAGCGCGCAGGGTCAGCGCTGGGCCGGTGTCCAGGGCACCCAGGCCGAGTTCCAGCCCCGGCCCCGGCCGTGAGCCACGTGGGCAGGACCTGTGCGTAACCCCGCCTTTCAGACGAATAAACACGCGTGCCACCGAGCCCCTCTCGCCCCGTAGCGTCGGGGAGCAGAGCCCGCGAGCCGGGGGGTGGGCGCTCCGGCGGCCCCCTCCTTCCGTGTACAGGGTCTGAAGGCCCCAGGACCCTTCACCCCACACCCGGAGACCCCCGCAGAAGCAGGGAGCCCGCACCCGGTCCGCACCCAGCCCACGCGCCCTGGAGTCACCCCAGGGGAGGCCGCAGCGCCCGGCGGGCGCGGGGACCGGGCTCGGTCTCCCTGGCGCCCCGGCCGCCACCCCACAACCTCGGCCCTGACATGCGAGTCCTCCCCACCCCAGCGCCCACGTCGGAGACCCGCAGACAGGAAAACTCCGGCCCGACCGTGTGGGAAAGACTCGGCTCCCCAGGCCAGCGGCGGGGCGGGGGCGGGGGCGGGGCGGGGCGCGGGCGGCCCACGGGGGACGGAGGAGGGGAGGAGGGGGCGGGGCGGGACGGGGGCGGCCCACGGGGGACGGGGGAAGGGAGGAAGGGAGGAGGGGAGGAGGGGGCGGGGCGCGGCTGGTTGGGGGGGGAGTGGGTCGGGACGGAGGGCGCGGGGCGACTTAGGGGGCGAGGAGGGGCTGGCTTTCGGGGGGCGGGGCGGGGCGGGGCGGGGGCGGTCCACGGGGGACGGGGGAAGGAGGGGACGAGGGGGCGGGGCGGGGCTGGCTCGGGGCGGGGGCGGGGGCGGGGCGGGGCGCGGGCGGCCCACGGGGGACGGAGGAGGGGAGGAGGGGGCGGGGCGGGACGCGGGCGGCCCACGGGGGACGGGGGAAGGGAGGAGGGGACGAGGGGGCGGGGCGGGAAGCGGGCAGCCCACGGGGGACGGGGGAAGGAGGGGACGAGGTGGGGGCGGGGCTGGCTCGGGGCGGGGGCGGGGCGGGGCGAGGGCGCGGGGCCCGGCCGCTCCAGGGTTCTTAGGCTCAGAGGCCGGCTGGAGCGCAGTCTCCACGGCCCCGGCTCCCCGCACCCCGAGGTCCCGGAGCCCCGAAGCCCCGGCACGCGGAGGTCTCGGCCCCGACCATGCTTCTGGGGAGGTGAGGCGACCGCGGGCCTGCGGTGCGGGTTCGTGGGGAGCAGGGCAGGCGGAGAGCGCCCCGAGGGCGGCGCCGCGGTCCGGGCCGGCCGTGCCCAGCTCGCGGTGCGGCGGCGGGAAGCGCGCGAGAGGGCGGTGGCGCGGGCGTGGAGGCCGCCGCCGAGCGCGGTCACCTGTCGGCAGGGGGCGCGCAGGGCGGGGGCTGGGACACACGGACCCGCGGCATTGCGTGGGTGTGCTTAGGGCGGGGTCCCCAAGGGCAAGGGGAGGGCTTCGGGCGCGCGCCGGCGGCGGGGAGAGCTCACCCACGGCCGGGCCGACTTTCCGCGCCCTGTGCCCCGACCCGGGCCACCTCAAGTCCGCTGATACCCAGCCGGGCCACCTCAAGTCCGCTGGCGCCCACCGCTTGGGGGACGCCCCCTCCCCACCCCCACTCCCGTCGGGGGCTGCCCGGGGCATGGGGAGGTGACAGCCTGGCCCCCTTACTTTTTGTCAAAACGGCCTTTCAGGGGGTCCTCAGGCTTCCACTCGCACACTTGGTGCCCTGGCCAGCGTCCCGGTTAGAAACGTGGGCAGTGAAGAGCATCCCTCAGAGAGAAAATAAAAGTCCCAATGTCTCAGCCGCCCACGCCCTGGAGCAGTGGCCCTGCCCTGCTGCGGCTGACCCAGGGCCAGGGCCTGGGGCGATGGGGACTGGGGCGGGGAGGCCTGGTGGGAGTTGACACGCTGTCCCATCCACCGCCAAGACACCAGCCCGGCGCTGCCCCTGCAGGCTTACCAGGCTCTGGACGCCCAGCTGAGTGCAGTCTAGCATTGGCCAGGAGTGGTTGAGAGTGGGAGGAGGCCGGGCCCAGGCCTCCAGGCCCCCAGGCCCTCATGCCAGTGCCCTGGCCGCGGGTTGTGTGGCCCCTCAGTGGCCCCCGGCGTTTCCCAGGCAGAGGCTAAGAGAGGCAGGACGGGAGGGTCCCTCAGAGAAGTCGGGCGACCCCAGGGGCTCCCACCTCCTGGGGAGCTGGCCCCAGAAACAGATGGCTGGGGGGTGGGGCCCAGGCCACCGGACAGCAAAGGTGAGACGCCTCCGCCTGCAGCGCCAGCGTCCCTGGAGTCCCGGCTGCTCCACTTCCCATCCAGGTCCCTGCTAACGCGCCTGGGAGAGCAGCCGGGAGTGGCCCAAGTGCTGGGCCCTGCGCCCACAAGGGAGTCCCGGACGGAGCTCCTGGCTCCTGCTTCGGCCTGGCCACTGTGGCCAACTGGGGAGTGAACCAGCAGATGGAAGAGTTCTCTCTCTCTCTCTCTCTGGAACTCCGACTTTTAAATAAATAAATAAATCTTTGAAACAAAAGCAAAGCTGAGGCGCCCTGGGGGACTGTGGAGGAGGCGGCCGGGCCGTGGCGCCCGTGGGAAGGATCCCAGGCAGAAGGTGCCGGAGCCTTGGGGTCACGAGGGGCCGAGCGTGGAGGATGTGAGAGGCGAGGCGCCGCCTCGTGGGTTTCAGATCGGCCGCGCTGCTCCAGGGGCTGCCCGCAGCTCACCGCACTCGCTCCCCCCCCCCAAGCCTGGAATCCCTCCCCAGGGAGCTGGGCCTGGCCCTTTCTCACTGCTCCTTGTGGGCAGCAAGGCCGCCAGCCCCTGGGGACCTGTGGTATGTAGGGCGCGCGCGGGGGGCGGGGGTGTCCCGGCTCCTCTCCCAGAATCCCTGGGGTTCACGTTTCTGTGGTGGCTGCTGCTACCTCCTGCCCATGGGAGCCAGCCTGCTCCTGTTTGGAAGAAGCAGGTAACTCCCCTGGGGCCTGTCTCCCCTGGGGCCTGTCTCCCCTGGGGCCCCTCTCACCTGGGGCCTGTCTCCCCTGGGGCCTGTCTCCCCTGGGGCCCGTCTCACCTGGGGCCCCTCTCACCTGGGGCCCCTCTCACCTGGGGCCTGTCTCCCCTGGGGCCTGTCTCCCCTGGGACCTGTCTCCCCTGGGGCCCGTCTCACCTGGGGCCCGTCTCACCTGGGGCCCCTCTCACCTGGGGCCTGTCTCCCCTGGGGCCCCTCTCCCCTGGGGCCCCTCTCACCTGGGGCCCCTCTCCCCTGGGGCCCGTCTCCCCTGGGGCCCCTCTCCCCTGGGGCCCCTCTCCCCTGGGGCCCGTCTCACCTGGGGCCCGTCTCACCTGGGGCCCCTCTCCCCTGGGGCCTGTCTCCCCTGGGGCCCCTCTCCCCTGGGGCCCCTCTCCCCTGGGGCCCGTCTCCCCTGGGGCCCCTCTCACCTGGGGCCTGTCTCCCCTGGGGCCTGTCTCCCCTGGGGCGTGTCTCACCTGGGACCTGTCTCCCCTGGGGCCCCTCTCACCTGGGGGCCCTCTCACCTGGGACCTGTCTCCCCTGGGGCCCCTCTCACCTGGGGGCCCTCTCCCCTGGGGCCCGTCTCACCTGGGGCCCCTCTCACCTGGGGCCTGTCTCCCCTGGGGCCTGTCTCCCCTGGGGCCCCTCTCACCTGGGGCCCCTCTCACCTGGGGGCCCTCTCCCCTGGGGCCTGTCTCCCCTGGGGCCCCTCTCCCCTGGGGCCCGTCTCACCTGGGGCCTGTCTCCCCTGGGGCCCCTCTCACCTGGGGCCCCTCTCACCTGGGGCCTGTCTCCCCTGGGGCCCCTCTCACCTGGGGCCCCTCTCCCCTGGGGCCTGTCTCCCCTGGGGCCCCTCTCACCTGGGGCCCCTCTCACCTGGGGCCTGTCTCACCTGCGGCCCACCCGTCTCACCTGCGGCCCACCCGTCTCACCTGCCACCCGTCTCACCTGCCACCCGTCTCACCTGGGGCCTGTCTCACCTGGGGGCCCTCTCACCTGCCACCCGTCTCACCTGCCTTTCTCGCGTTTGTTTTGCAGTGCTGGACTGTTCGTGCTGCTGGTCAGCGGCCTGCAGGCTGGTAAGTGCAGCCAGCGCCCCACACGGGGGAGCGGCCCCCCTCGAGTGTCCAGCCTGCGCCCCGGCCAGCACAGGGCATGGGCCATGTTCAGGTTTAGCTCCGCGCCCCGGCTGGGGCAGGAGGCCGCGCCTCTCTGCCGTGGACTCCCCGGGTCTTTAAGCAGGAGCGGCCCGCAGAGCCGAGCAGGGCCGAGGCCTGGGGCGCCTCCCGCTGGCAGCGTGGCCCCTTCGCACGCAGGCATTGAGTGGTCGCAAGCGAGAAACCGCCCTGCTGCGCTGAGTGCTGGCCCCAGCGATGTGTCCTGGACTGTTCCACGCTCACTCTTGACACAGTTCCAAGAAGCAGCAAAAGGGCGTGGTGGACGTAGGCGCCACCCCTGCTTCTCCCAGCGGGCGCCTGTCAGGGCAGGAAATCCCAGGTCTGGCCACACGTGGGTGTGCACTGTGGCAGGTCTGGCAGCACACACGCGTGCGCACCATGACAGGTCTGGCAGCACACATGCATGTGCACCGTGGCAGGTCTGGCAGCACACACACGTGTGTACCGTGGCAGGTCTGGCACACACGCGTGTGCACTGTGGCAGGTCTGGCACACACACGTGTGCACTGTGGCAGGTCTGGCAGCACACATGCATGTGCACCGTGGCAGGTCTGGCAGCACACACGCGTGTGCACCATGGCAGGTCTGGCACACACGCGTGTGCGCACCGTGGCAGGTCTGGCACACATGCGTGTGCACTGTGGCAGTGCCACTGCAGCCCTGCACGTGTCTTGCCCGATTCCCTTCTGCTCGGATGAGTCAGAACTGGCGTGTCAGGCTGCCTGGCCGCATGGCCTCGGCGCTGGGAGTCAGCGCGGGAGAGTGAGCTCCGCGCGTGTCGGTGCCTGCAGGTGCCGCGGAGCAGGAGGTGAGGGCGATGGTGGGCAGCGACGTGCAGCTCGGCTGTGTGGACCCCAGAGGGGGCAGCTTCGACCTCAGCGACCTCATGGTCTACTGGCAAGTCGGCGGCTCGCACACCGTGGTGGCCTACTACTTCCCCGAGAACAGCTCCGCCAGCCACCAGGACGGCCAGTACCGGAACCGGGCCTCGCTGTCGCTGGCCGCCATGAGGCGGGGCGACTTCTCGCTGCACCTGCGCAACGTCACCCCGCAGGACGGGCACACGTTCGACTGCCTGGTGTTCCGCAAGTCCGTGCTGGAGAAGATGCTGGAGGCCAAGGTCACGCTGCACGTGGCAGGTGAGGCGCGCGCCTGCCGGCCGGAAAGGGGCCTCAGCTCTGCAGGGGGCTTCTGCCCACCCCGGACGCTGAAGGGAGGGGTCGAGGGGAAAGCCCTGGGCCTGTGGCACTCCCAGATCCGCGCTCTGCCACCCCCTGGCAGCTTGGGCGAGATCAGAATGCAAGAGGGGCACATGCGTGGCAACAGGGAGCCCAGGGCACAGCCCAGCAGGGAGGTGGCTGTGCCCACTGCCGGGCCGTCCACGCCGCCGTGGGAAGTGCAGAGCCCAGCAGGGGCCCGGTTGCCACCCACCAGGCTCAGCCGCCACCCTCCTGGAGGTGGTTGGGGGAACCAGTCCGGGGTAGAACTTGCCTGTGCCACTGCTCAGTCCACAGCCCCATCCTGCAGCCACCCAGGGTCAGGGGCTGGGCAGCCCCTCCCCTGCAGCCTGGCCCTGCCCTCCCCGCCCGTTCTCAGCCGGCGGGTCCCCACCCTCGCTGACTGCCTGCCTCGCTCCCCCAGCCAACTACAGCCTGCCTGTGGTCAGCACAGCCAGCGGCGCCTCCCCGGACGGGGCCCTGACCTTCACCTGCATGTCCAGCGACGGCTACCCGCGGCCCAACGTGTACTGGATCAACAGGACGGACAACAGCCTGCTGGACGAGGCTCTGCACAACAGCACGGTGTCCCGGAACGCGCGGGGCCTCTACGACGTGCTCAGCGTCCTGAGGGTCCCTCAGGCCCCCAGCGTGGACGTCGGCTGCTGGATAGAGAACGTGGTGCTGCAGCAGAACCTCACGGGCAGCAGCCGCACGGGTACGGCCGGCCGGGCTGCGGCGGGGCCTCGTGGGCAGAAAGCCGCCCTCCGCGGGCCTGAGCAGAGCCACAGGGGGCTGTGTCCCTGTCGGCAGCAGCAGGTGGGGCGCTGGATGCCCCTGCCAGCTGTGGGGCGGGGTCCTGTGGGGCCCGAGGCCCAGCAGGAACACAGGGCCCCCCGGTCCCAAGCTCAGGACCTGCTGGCCCCTCCTGGACATGACTGGGCACTGGCCCTGCTTTCTCTCTGCACCTGCAGGTGCCCCCAGGGCCGCCGTCTCCGCCCCAGCGCATGGCGGCCTCTCTCAGAGCCTGTGCTGCCCCGTGCCCGGGCCCAGCAGCTCCGAGCCTTGGCCCGGGTTTTCCCAGGATGCCGCAGGGCCAAGGCACCTTCCACGTGTGCCTGCCGCCCCCAGGGCTGCCATGGCTCTGCGGGGCAGAGCTGACAGAGGGCAGGAGCCCTGGGGTGGAGGCCATGGCGAGGAAATGTCCCTCCCAGGAACCCCCCCGGAAGGCTCCAAAGCAGGGCCCCAGAGACCTGCACACGTGCTCACAGCACCCAGCATGGTGGATTAACACGGCGGGGGTCCAGGCTGGGACAAGGGACACATGGGGCAGGAGCCGGGGGCCACGCCACGCATGAGCCCCCGCGTGTGCCATGTGGCACACAGCCGCTGCCGCTCCACGGAGCGGGGAGAGAGGGGCCATGGCTGCTGGGAGGCGCGGGGCTTCCTCTGGGGTGAGGAAAGTTCTGAAATGAGCGGATGCTCTGGCCACGCCACGCCCTGGAGGCAACAGGTGTCACTCAGTTGTGCTTTTGAGACGGTTCATGAATTTCCCCCTGATGACAAGAGATCCAGCAGAACCTGCCGCGGGCCCCTGGGGGCTGCGTGGGGCGGGGGGACCAGGGGGCGCCCCCTAGGGGTGGAGAGAGCCCCTCTCTCTCCGAGGCCCTGAGGGAATTGGGTTGTTTCCTGTTCTTGCAGAAACTTTCGTCGGGACCACAGACAGGATCACAGAGCACCCGGCCGGTCCCCCGGAGGAGAAGGGAGCAGCCGCGCTCATCATCCTGGCTGTGCTGTGCATGGCAGGGGTCGGGGTCGGGGCCTGGGTGTGCAGAAGCAGGTGTCCGCGGGGCGGCTACGCAGGTACGGCCGACGCCGAGGTGGGGGGGGGGGGCATGTCAGCGTTTCGGCTTCCGCGACGTCCCTCGCCCCGTGCCCCGGGGCTTCCATTGGAAATGGCAGGCTGAGCAGCTCGGACGCGCTGGGCCGTGGGTCCTGGGCCGGCCGAGCCATGGGGGTGCCGTGAGAATCCCAGAGTCCCAGTCCCCGGGAGTGATGGATTCTAAACTAGAGGTGGCGTCTGGCTGCTCCCTCTCTGGGGTTCGGCCGCCAAGCACGGGGACGTGTGAGGTGGAGCGGCAGAGCCTGCTGGGGCGGGAAAGTCCGCACGCCCAGCGGGGGCTCTTCCTGGGGAGGCCGGGAGGGCAGGGGCAGGCGTGGGGGTTATGGGGACGCAGTGTCCACTGGGTGGAGGGCTCCACTCCCAACGGAAGTTGATTTGTGGCTCCCGTGCGTTTCCACCAGTTGTCCCAGCACTGCCCACCCGGCTCGGCTGGGTCGGGACCCCTGAGCCTAGGACGTAGGACAGTGGCCCCTTCCCCTGGAGGCCTGGGCACGGTGGGGGCAGGGCTGCCCTGAGCTCAGAGCCCCGCCCCTGCTGCCTCCTTGAACCCCTTGGTTTGTCCCGCAGGTGCCCAGACTGTGGAGTCCATGCTGGAGTTCACAGGTGAGTTGGAGGTGGGCGTCCTCCCTGTGCTCGGAACAGAGACAGTGCGCACCCCGGGCAGCACGCCAGACCCCCCTGGGACGCCGGTGCCCCGGTTCCTCCCTGCGTTGGGACAGGCACTGCCCCCCCCACGCTGCCCCCCATCCTCAGGACTGGGGCGGGGGCGGGGTGTCACACACACACACACACTCACACACCCTCACCCCATCTGGGAACATATCCACACGCGGTCACCAGCCACCTACATGGGCAGTGGGCCTAGCAGCCAGGCCACCCCAGGCTCACTGCCTGTTTGCCGGCTGACCCTCCCCAGAGGCCAGGCTCCCCGGCTGCATCCTCGCCGGACCCATCCCCCCGCAGAGCCCCAGGAAGCCGGCTCACGTTCCTCTCTCCTCTCTTTCCATCCAAGACCGTGCCTGATTGGAACTCAGCGCCCGGGACACAGAGGCGTCGGTGAGAGGGCGTCAGCCACTTGAGAAGGGACAGGCGCAGGCCAGGTGGCAAAGGGGACCAGAGCTCCCTGCCCCAGGAGTGCTGCCGGCGAGCGCCCAGCGCTGACCCCAGGGCCCTGAGGGAGGCCCGCCCGGAGGGTCAGCAGCCCGGCGGCCGAGGCCCCAGGCGAGTGGGCCTCACCTGGCCACGCGCTCTCCCGCCCAGAGCCCAGGAGCGGCTGCGGCCGGCACAGGCCCTGCTCAGCGTGCCGAGCAGGCGAGGACACGGGCCATTCTGAGACGGAACGAGGGACTCCGGATTCCTGGGAAGAGGGCGTGGCTGCTCCCACTAGGACATTTGCAGCGCCTGTCACAGGCGCTCCCGCGTGTGCACACGCGTGTGTGTGGGAGTGCAGGAAACGCCGGACACGGGAGCTTCCTTCTCTTCCGGGACGTTCGCTGGGAGGACGCCGTCCCCCTAGAGGCCCGAGAGTGGCTTTGCCCCAGGAAGCCTCTCCACAGCCACAGGGTGGGCGGCCCACGGCCGGCAGACTCTGGGAGGCGGCTGCGGGTGACACGGGCACTGGACCAAGGCGGGACACGGTGGGCAGCTTGGCCTCTGTCTCAGACGCAGCACTGGCCCCCGGGCTGCGTCCCTGCCCATCCCAGGACCGGTCAGGCTCAGGCCACTGGGTCCATCGCCGCCGGACACCTCTGCTGTGCAGACCAAGCCCAGAGCTCCGAGAGACGGCGTCTCTGCAGGATACCTCCCGCGGGTGGGCGCAGCGAGGGACAGCAAAGCAGTAGGAGGTGGCCGTGCGCCGTGCCAGAGCTGCGCGGTTGTCATGAGCCGCAGTGGGGAGGAGCCGGTGCCACCCAGGGCCCCCGCAGCAGGACTGCGTGCTCGCTCCCCCCTCAGCCTGAGCGTCCCCTGGGGAGACTGGGGCTGGGCAGCGGTGGCTGTCAGCTTTGCCCGCCCCCCCGGCTCCTCCCCCACCACTCCCCTGCGGGCGCAGCGTGCACCCTGAATGCAGTGGCCGCCCCAGCCCTGTCTCCCTGGGGTCCTAGCAGCCCCTGGGACCTGGGGCTGGGGAAGAGCCCGCGCTTGTGTGTTTCCGAGGCTCGCCCAGGTCCCAGCCCCTCGGCTGCGGCTCTCAGAACTGTGCGGAGAATACAAGCCGTGAACCACGCCTGTGTCAGAGCTGTGCTCAGCCCTGCGTCCGGCGGCGGCAGGGCCACGTGTCCCCAGCACTGCTGTCCGTGATGCCCCAGAGGCCGCGGTCGGGGCTGACCGTGGCACACTCCGGGTGTGACGGGCACCAGCACCCAGTGTGGCCTGCCGCAGCCCGGGGCCAGCATCCCCGCCCCCGCCTCCCCTTGGCTCCCGCTCACGGCTGTCTGGCGGGCAGGCCGGGCCCAGGCCCCTCCTCCACTGCACTTGGAGTCCCAGGCATCAGCACCAGGGCAGAGGCCTCCTGGCACTCCCTGGCTCAGCCGTCAGGGTGCCCGTGGCTCTGGCAAGCGCCAGCCAGGGCGGTGGGCGGGCTGTCACCAGGGCAGGGGACAGGAGGGCAGCCGCTGACCAATGACCCCGAGCTCCTCGCTGTGCTGTGCCTTGGTTTCCCCTCCTGGAAGCCAGGATGCAGTGCCACTGTCCAGGCCTGGGCACTGCCTCCACCCCCTCCCCCGCCAGCCTGGCCGGGCCCTGGGTCCTGGTCGGGGGCAGAGGGCAGTGGACTGCCACGCGTCTCTGCCTCCCTCCAGCCCCTGCCTCTGAGGGGAGTGCCCCAGCTGCTCCTTGGCGCCAGGGGGCCATCTGGGGTGGACTTGTGACCCCAGCATGGTCGACCTCGCCAGCACTCTGGAACGCCCGGCACCGGGCCACCGGCCTCGAGCAGCTGTCCCTGCCCCTCCCCCGCAGCCCCCCCCCCGCCCCACCCACTCGCCTCCAGCTGGGGAGGAGGGGCTGGCCCCAGGTTCTGAGGTCGGAGTCCCTGTCAGCTTAGCTCTGCGGGCCCCTGGGGCCCTGCGCCGGCCTGGCAGTTGACAGCAGCGTCAGGAGCCCCGCCTGCCGTGGCCGCCCCGGGTTCCTGAGGGGTCATGGCTGTTAAGCAGCTGGGGCCAGAGGGGCGGTCTTGACCCAGGGCCTTGGCCTTGGCCTTGGCCTTAGGCCTGTGGAGTGTCCAAGCCAGCGGCCGCCCGGGGCCTGGCTGTCCTCCCAAGCCAGCGGCCGCCCGGGGCCTGCCTGTCCTCCTGCACCCCTGGCCTGCGGCTCTGTGCAGCCAAGGCAGCCACGGGCGAGACTGGAAACTCGGGAGATCTGTAGCCAGCTAATATTTTTGTTTTTAGAACAGCACTCTTATGTTTTTTAAAAGATTTATTTATTTGAAAGAGGAAAAGACAGAGAAAAGAAAAAGAATCTTCCACCCGCTGGTTCACTCCCTAAGTGACTGCAATGGCCAGGGGCTCCAGCCAGGTCTCCCACGCAGGTGCAGTGGACCAAGCACTTTGGGCCGTCTTTGCTGCTTACCCAGGCTGTTAGGAGAGAGCTGGATGGGAAGTGGAGCAGCCAGGACTCGATCCAGTGCCCCTGTGGGGTGCCGGCACTGCAGGCGGCACTATGCCACAGCGCCAGCCCTGGCAGCTTAATTTTTCAGGTGACGATTTTGAGTGGTCCTGGTCTGATAGAAAAATCCAGATGGCCGTGGCAGCACAAAGGTCCCCACCCCCTGACAAAGCGGTGCCTGCTTGTCCCCTCCTCCCCGGGCAGCGCAGGCCCTCGGTGCCCGTGCAGGACGCCGCTGTCCACAGTTGCGCAGTCTGTCCGTGCCCTCCACGACCGCGGTCACCTCTCCCGAGTGAGCACAGCTCACGGCCAAGCCTTCCGGGGCAGCAGAGGGGCCTGGGCCGCGCTGGGCTCCCCCACCTTCCTCTGGGCCGTGGGTGCGGCCTGCGCTCCCTCCCCACCGCTCAGACCTCTGGGTCCCACCCCAGGACGGGCACAGCGTGCGTGGGGCTCAGGTGGAGGCTGGGGGGCTGTGGGGTGCAGGAGGGAGCTGGCCAGCAGGGTCAGTGGACGGAGGGGCAGCTGGAGGCAGGCCCAGGAGCCCCTGACATGCAGGCGCCGCACAACCCATGGAGGAGCAGCCGTGACCCAGGCCCGCACGGGAGTGACTCGCACACGGGGGCTTCAGTCCAGACCCCAAGGTCAGGAGACAGCCGAGACGCTCGTGGCCATCCCCGGACGGCTGTGCGGCAGAGCCGGCTGTGCCCCGCCCCCACACACACACCCGGGACTCCATCCCAGCTCCCAGCAGACGTGGACCGGGGCTGCTGGCTCCCGAGGCCAGAGGGGCCGCGATTGTCACAGTGGACGTTTGTTCCGAGACAGAAAGCTCACTCTCGAGAGGGTGCAGGGGCCAGTGGAGGGACCGCGGGGCACAGGGGCTACAGGCACCGGGTGAGGGGCCCCTGATGAGGCTGGGGACCTGGCCGGCATCACCCCTGCACACCGGCTTCC